>NC_044996.1:76062856-76120406 GCF_008728515.1 Papio anubis | reverse complement strand
TTGTTGCCCCCTCCCCCACCCCAAGAAGTTGCTGGAGCCAAAGGCGTGGTTAGAGTCCACGTCCTCTTTTCCTTGGCTGACCTTTCCAAAACTGAAGAACGACTTGGCGACTTCTCAGCCAACCCCACCTAATATTCCAAAGAGTTTCGATACCTAGGCCAGAACATATAACCTTACCTGGTATGACTTACATGTCATTCTTACTTCCACTCTTAACCCAGAGGAAAGAGAGTGCATTCTCGCAGCCGCCAGGCAACATGCAAATCAATGGCATTTAATCGACGCCACCGTCCTGTTAGGAGAGATGGCTGTCCTGTCCATAGAACCAGATTGAGATTACCAACCACAGCAGCCTGGCCACCGTAGGAAGGACATTATGGTTCAATGTCTCTTGGCCGGTATGCAGGCAGCCTCTAACAAAGTGGTCAATTTTGATAAACTAAAGGAAATCATCCAGCACCCAGATGAGAACCCGGCTTCCTTCCTAAATCGCCTTACAGAGGCACTAGCCCAATTTACTCGGCTAGACCCCACCTCCCCAGCCGGAGCAGCTGTCCTAGCCTCCTATTTTATCTCCCAGTCAGCCTCAGATATTCGAAAAAAGCTAAAAAAGGTTGAAGATGGGCCTCAAACCCCCATACAGGACTTAGTAAAATTGGCCTTTAAAGTTTTTAACTCCAGAGAAGCAGCAGCTGAGGCCGCAGAGCTAGACAAGGAAAAAAGAAGGGCTGTGCTTCAGGCGCAAGCTCTAGTGGCTGCCCTCCAACTAGCGTTGCCCACTCTGCCGGTAGGGAAGACACAGGGCAAGTCTCCCAGGGGCTCCTGCTATAAATGCGGAGACCCAGGACACTGGGCAAACCAGTGTCCCCAGGCCAAGCCGGCCACTCTGTCTCGTCCATGCTTTAAGTGTGGCACAACTGGGCATTGGGAAAAAAGGTGTCCAAATCCTCGCCTGCCTACCACGCCATGCCCAACCTGCCAACAGGAAGGACACTGGAAGTCTGATTGCCCCGCCAGCAGGGCAGGCATTGCGCCTCAACGTGGTGCCTCTCCTCAAAGGCCGGAAGGCTCCTTCCAGCTCCTACACCTGGACGATGACTGACGGTGCCCACACTCGGAGACCCTGGTCACCCTCGCCGAGCCTAGGGTAACTCTACAGATAGCGGGTAAGCCAATTTCTTTTCTCATCAATATGGAGGCTACCTATTCTGTTTTGCCAACCTATGGAGGTCCTAGCCAGCCATCCACTATCTCAGTAGTTGGGGTAGACGGTAAACCGTCTAACCCTCGCCAGACCCCAGTGTTAAATTACTGCCTGGACTATGCATGCTTTGCCCACTCTTTCCTCATCATGCCCTCTTGTCCCACCCCCCTCTTGGGATGAAACATCTTAACCTAACTCAAAACATCTATTCCCCTTCCCTTTCTCCAGGTGGCCAGGTTCTACTCAAGGATCAACACCCTCCTCAAATTTTCTCGCTTCCTCACCATTCTTCATCTTAACTTAACTGACTTTTCCTTCATAAACCCCATAGATACCCTCCTTCCCGACCCATCTCCCAACCAGTAGGTTTCCCAACTTTTTACTCTCATAGAAGACCTAGCTTGGCAGGGTGCCCTTTGTGATTTCGGCAATGTTGAACTTACCCTCTACACTTTTGTCATCATTATTATGGTTCACTCTAATTCCCCTAGTTACTCCTACTAATCCTAACTTTGTATGGAGATTCTAAACCTGGTCTACAGACAACCAGATACACTCAGTCATGCACGGCACTGCAGATTGTCCCCCCCCCCACCCCCACCCAGGGTTGTCACTCTGCCCTCTCCCTAAATAAAATGTGGACTCATTAGGCCAGGATGAAGGACAGATACAGGGAAGGAGAGGCTGTAACCAGAAGGCAGTAGAAAGCCCAGACCTCCCCAAGGGCCTCTGCTGCACTCAGTCCCTGTTGAGTCAGAGATAGGGAGAAGCCAGGAGGTAGGGGAGTTGGTGAGGGGAGCAGCCTTGGTGAGCGGGAGGTGGAGAGACAGAGAGAGAGACAGAGGTGGGGAGAGACAGAGATGACAGAGATCAGGAGAGACAGAGATGAAGAGAGACAGAGTGAGACAGAGATTCCTTTTTGCTACTCTACGCCAAACTCTTCATGGTGTAATTGCACATAAGCTCCCAGCAGGACCCAGACGGCCCCTGTTGGAGGCTACTTTTGGTGTAACCAAACTCTATCTAAAACTCTTAACCATACCTCCATCACCCAGTCCCTTTGCGTTCCGGTATCTTTAGTGCCTAGCTTAACCCTATATAGCAAAGGAGAATTGTCTGAACTAGCTTCCCAGCTCAGCTCCAGCAATAACATCCAAAAGCGGGCTGTTTTTCTTCCCTTAATTATCGGGGTTTCCCTAGCTTCAACAATTTAACGCCCCCTTAACCCCCGGACCACCAGTATGGCTACCGCCTGTAGTACAGCAGATGCTTCCATTCCTAATTCCCATACTAATCCTCTGCCTTATGTTATGTCTTGCTCCCATTCTAATAAAATTTCTCCGAGCCAAGGTTCAAGAGATCACCCCATTCACCTTCAACCAAATGCTCCTGCATCCCTACACGCAACTGCCAACCTCAGACCCTAACTACGCCCCTTAACAGCAGGAAGCAGCCAGACAGACCACGACGCCCTAAATTCTTATAATCAATAAGAGGTTGGACTGTTTGGGTGAAGGAGAAAGGACAAGATGGAGGAAGGTGAACAAGAAGGCATAATCCATGTTGCTTCCGGGTTCTTCCTCACCAACTTTCCCGCACGTGGGAAGATGCAGATCAACCGAGCATGCTCCAGGTGATGTCAATCCGAAGAGATCAAAACTTACCCGGCCACGCCTATGGAGACGCCCCTATCACGCCCTTATCCTGCCCACTGCCCTCCCCCTTCCAGTACCAATGCATAAAAGTCTGCCACTGGCAGGAGCCAGCGTGACTTCTTCGGCCCCCGCATTTGTGGACCGGAGAACATCACCCGAGAGTGCCGGCGCGACTTCCCTGGCCCCCCACACCTGAGGACCAGAGAACCTCGTCCGAGAGTGTATGCATATTTGCAATAAAAGACTGCCACTTTCTTATGTAAAAAAAAAAAAAAAAAAAAAAAAAAATAAAGCTCCCAATGGTATTATTTTAACAAAATCACAATACCACAATCATACCCAACATACTAATTACATTCTCAACATCCAGTGTTCAAATTTCCAATTAGCTCATAGATGACAGAAATAATTTTTTCCATTTTATTGGACTTCAGATACAAATAAAGATCACCACTAAAGTTCCTTGATATGTTTTTGGTGTTTTTATTTAAACTGCAATATTTCTTATTAAATAAATGATAAATATTTGTTGGTAGTTCATTTATTCATTTTTTCTCTTTACATATGGTAAACATACTTCTTCATGTATAATTCTATGAGTGTTGAAAAATGCAAACAGGTGTAATCACAACCACAATCAAAATATGAAATAATTCCATCATCCACCAAAAGTTCATTGTGCTGTATCCTTATAGTCCAACCTTTCCTGAACCCTCATTTACTGGCATCCACTTAAAATTTTTCCTTTTCCATAATGGCATTTCTATCATTTGAATGTTTGTGTCCCCACCAAATTCTATGTTGAAACATAATCTCCAGTGCAACAGTATTAAGAAATGGTGCCTGTAGGAAGTGATTAGGCCATGATGGCTCTGCTTTCGTGGGTTGGATTAGTGCCTTATGAAAAGGCTGTGGGCAACTAAGTAGACCTTTTATTCCCCTTCTGCTATGTGAGTACACGACATTCATCCCCTCTGGGGGATTCAACAACAAGATGTCATCTGGACGTAGAGAGTAGCCTTCACCAGGCATTGAATCTGCTGGTGCCTTGATCTTGGACATCCAGCCTCAAGATTTGTAAGAAGTACATTTCTATTATTAATAAATTACTCAGTCTGTGGTATTTTATTATTGCAGCCTGAACTGACTGAGCCAGAAATGGGTACTAATGACCCATGTATTTCTGTAACAAACACTGAATATGTGGAAGTGGCTTTAGAACTGGTTAATGGATAGAGGCTGGAGGAATTTAAAGGTAATGCTAGAAAAAGCCCAGATTGCTGTGAATGGAGGATTAAGGCTGATTCTGTTGAAGGCTCAAAATAGGATAGCTGTAGACAGAGCTTGAATCTTCTTAGAGATTATCTAAGTGGTTGTGATAAGAATGTTGGCAGAAATATGGAAAGTAAAGGTCTTAAAGACAGAAAATAGGAATATCTTATCGGAAAATATTGAAAATTTTACTGGAAAAAGACCACCTTTATGACAAAGTGGCAAAGAACTTGTCTGAATTATTTCCATATCTTAGCACTTTGTGGAAAGCAGAATTTAAGAGTGATAAACTAGGATATTTGGTGGAAGAAATCTCCAAGCAAATTGTTTTAGGTGTGGCATGGCTTCTTTTGACTACTTATAGTAGAATGTGAGAAAAGAGAAATTAAAAATGAAATTGGCTGAGCAAGCTGTCTTATGCTTGTAATCCCAGTGTTTTTTGAGGCCAAACCAGGAGGAACACTTGAGGCCAGAAGTTCAAGACCAGCCTGGACACCATGGTGAGACCACATCACTACAATTTTTTTAAAATTAGCCAGTCATGGTGGTATGTGCCTATAGTCCTAGCCATGCATGAGGATTAGGCAGAAGGATCATTTTAGTCTAAGAGTTCAAAGCTGCAGCAAGCTATAATCATGCCACTGAATTCCACCCTGGGTGACAGAGTAAGACCCTGTCTTAATAAATGAATGAATAAGGCTAGGCAAGGTGGCTCATGCCTGTAATCCCGGCAATCTGGGAGGCCAAGGTGGGTGGATCGCCTGAGGTCAGGAGTTTAAAACCAGCCTGGCCAATATGGTGAAACCCTGTCTCTACTAAATATACAAAAATTAACTGGGTGTGGTGGCATGCGCCTGTAGTCCCAGCTACTCAGGGAAGCTGAGGCAGGAGAATCGCTTGAACCAGCGAGGTGGAGGTTTCAGTGAGCCGAGATCGCGCCACTGCACTCCAGCCTAGACGACAGAGCGAGACTTTATCTCAAAACAAACAAATAAACAAAATAAATGAATGAATAGATAAATAAAAATAAATGTATAATCAAAGGGGAAATAGAACGTAAAGATTTTATAAAATTTTCAGGCTAACCATTTAAAGAATAAAATGCATATTCAGGAGAGAAAACTAAGGGTGTGGCCAAGCAAATATTTGACAAGGAGGTTAGTGTGGACATAAGGAAGTCAGATGCTATTTATCAAGTATGAAAGAATGACACTGACAACATTTTAGAGATCTTCAAGGCTACCGGGCCCATCACAGGCCCAGAGTGCCAAGGCCTTGAGGATATAATAGGTTCAAAGAAAGGACCCAAATGACTTGTAGAACCATGGGGCTCATTGCCCAGTGCCATCTCAAGTTTCTGCTCCTTGCATTTGGGCACAGCACTCCTTGGCTACACCAAATATAGTTCAAGAGGGCTCAGGTATGGCTCTGGCCACCCCTTCAAAAGGTACAAGTAGTAAATCTTGGCAATGTCTATGTAGCATCATCTTTGCAGGCATGCAGTGTGCAAGAGCTGTGGAGGCATGGCTATCTTCACCTAGATTTCAAGGGATTCTTAGGAGAAAACCTCAGGGCCCAGGCAGAGAAGTGCCACAGGGGTGAGGCCACCCCAGAGAGCCTCCATTAGGTCAATGCCTTGTCTACCATGTGGGTGGGACCATTGCAGAGAGTCTCCATTTAGAGGAATGCCCAGAAGAGGTGTGGAATTAAGGTTAATGAAGAGATCCCCGACTAGGGCAATTCCAAGCAGAGCTGTGAGGGTAAGGCTGCCTCCAAGACCCCAGAAATAAAGAGCCTCCAGCATGAAACATCAACCTAGGAGAGCTGCAAGTAGCTGACTTCAAACCTGAGAGCTGCTTTGTGGGTTATCCACAGCAAAGTCATGGGGTCAGGGTTGTCTGGGGCCTTAGAGGCCCAAACCCTACCCCAGCGTATCTGAAATGCAGGATATAGGGTCAGAAAAGGTTATTCTCAAGCCCCAGGATTTAATGTTATGTGCCTTGTTGTGTTTTGAACTTACTTGGGACATTTTTCTTCTTGCCTATTTCTCCCTTTTGGAATGGGAATGTCTATCCTATGCTGATCCCACCATTGTATTTCAGAACACACAACTTGTTTGATTTCACAGCTGGAGGGGTAATTTTCCTCAGGACGAATGATACCTTGAATCTCACCCATATTTGATCTAGATGAGACTCTCGACTTAGACTTTAAAGATGATACTGGAAAGAATTAAGATGTTTTGGGCTATGAAGATACAATGAATGTATTTTACATGTGAGAGGGACATGAATTTGGGGTGGGCCAGGAGCAGAATGCTATAGTTTGGATGTTTGTATCCTCTCCAAAATTAATGTTGATTCTTGATCCCCAGTGTAACAGTATTAAGAGGTGAGGCCTTAGGAGGTTATTTGGCCATAAGGACCCTGCTCTCATGATTATAATTAGTGCCATATAAAAGCACTGAAAGGAACTAGCTAAGTCTTTTTATTCCCCTTCTGTTCCTTTTGTCATAGGAGGACACAGTGTTATTCCCCTCTGAAGAATGCAGCATAGTACCATCTT
Source organism: Papio anubis (assembly GCF_008728515.1). Classification (NCBI taxonomy): domain Eukaryota; kingdom Metazoa; phylum Chordata; class Mammalia; order Primates; family Cercopithecidae; genus Papio; species Papio anubis. Next base: position 76,113,710 of record NC_044996.1, on the reverse strand, counting down.
GCAAGCAGAGATCAAGCTCTCACCAGAGACTAAACCTGCCAGCACCTTCATTTGAACTTCTAGCCTTTAGAATTATGAGAAATAATTTTAAGTTCTATATAAATTACCTGGTTTCAGATATTTTGTTATAACAGCAGGAATAAACTAAGACAGGCATATAATATGCCATCAAATAGTATGTAGCTTTTTGAGTCTTACCTTTTTCTTCTGATACTCATCATGTTGCATGTATCAATTCATGTTTATTACTGAGTAGCATTACACATTGTATAAATGTTCCATAGTTTGTTTATTCATTCAACAGCTGATAGACATTCCTTTGCTTCCAGTTTTTGGCAATTAGGAATACAGCTGCTATAAACACTTTTATACAGTTTTTCTTTTTTGTCCTTACATAGTTTTTAGTTCTCCGGCAATAATCTAAGAGTGCAACTGCTATATTATATTGTAAGTGGATGTTTAATCTTCTATGAAACTAAAACTGTTTTTCCAAGGTTGTTATACCATTTTGTATAACCAGCAATCATGCCAGTTATGCCACATTCTCAAGAGCACCACGTGTTGTCAGTTCTTTTAATGTTAATTTTTTAAAAATTTAGTTACAAAATTTAAGTTTAAATTTTGAGTTTTAATATGTGTTTAGTAGTATCTCATCATCGTTTTAATTTGCACTTTACTGATGACTAATATATTGAGTATATTTTTATGTGCCTCTTTGCTACCTGTATAATTTTTGGTTAACTGTTCAAGACTTTTGCCTGCTTTCTTTTTCTTTTTTTTTTTTTTTGAGACTGAGTCTGGCTCTGTCGCCCAGGCTGGAGTGCAGTGGCCGGATCTCAGCTCACTGCAAGCTCCGCCTCCCGGGTTTACGCCATTCTCCTGCCTCAGCCTCCGGAGTAGCTGGGACCACAGGCGCCCGCCACCTCGCCCGGCTAGTTTTTTGTATTTTTTAGTAGAGACGGGGTTTCACCGTTTTAGCCAGGATGGTCTCGATCTCCTGACCTTGTGATCCGCCCGTCTCAGCCTCCCAAAGTGCTGGGATTACAGGCTTGAGCCACCGCGCCCGGCACTTTTGCCTGCTTTCAAATGGAGTTTGTTTCCTTATAACTGAATTTCAAGAGTTGTTTACACATGCTGAATAAAAGGCTTTTTTGACAGATGTGTGATTTTCAATGATTTCACTGAAGTCTATGGCTTATCTTCTTATTCTATTAGCCATGTATTTCACAGAGAAGAAATACATTGTTTTTCTTTTGGAAAGTTTGATAAAGTCTAATTTATCATTTTTTCTTATGGGTCATTCTTTTGGTGTCATTTCTAAGGAATGTTTGCTTAATGCAAGGCTAAAAGGTTTTTCTCTCGTATTTTCTTTTAGAAGTTTTGTACTTTCCAGTGTTACTTTTAGATGTATAATATACTTTGAGTTAATTAGTTATGAAGTGTAAATTATGAGAGGACTTTCATTTATCTGTTTGCATACAGATGTCCAGTAGTTTCAGTGATCTTTATTGAAAAGACAATCCTTTCTTCATTAAGTTGCATTGAGTTGCCTTTGCAACTTAATACAAATCAATTGACTAATCCAAAATATACAGATAAAATATAAAATTTCCCACTATACCAGGAAAACAGGAGGCCAAAACTTAAAATCACAAAACGAATAAAAAAGACACTCACCAGATGCCAAAACTGACATGACACAGGAATTGAAATGATCTGCAATGATTTTAAAACAGGTATCACAAAGATGCTTTTATCAGAAATTTCAAATTCTCTTGAAATAAATGAAAAAATAAAAGAAGTAAAAAATTACAATGTAATAAAAAAGAACTAAATGTAAATTATAGACTGAAAATTAAAGTTACAAAAATAGAAAACTTACTAAGTTCAATGCTAGTGTGGATATAACAGTATAGAATCAGTGAACTAGAGGATGGTTCAAGAGGGTTTACCTAACTGAAACAACAAAGAAAAAGTAGGCTGAAAAGAATAAGTGAGAGTCTCAAAGACCTGGGAGACAATGATAAATTTGGCATTTATATCATTGGAGTTTTAGAAAGATGGGAAAATAAGTGTGGGTTTAAAAGAGTACTTGGAATTTGACAGAAGACACAAACATATAGATTCAAGATGCTCCATGTAAACTAAACAGTACTAGCCCAAGGAAATCCACACCAAGACACATCATAGTCAGACTTTTAAAAACTAAAGAAAAAAAAATCGAATAGAGAGAAAAATGATGCATAGAAGAATACCAATATAAAAAACTGAATTTCTCAACTGAAATCATATAGGCCATAAGGAAGCGGCATAGCATTTTCAAGTGCTGAAATTAAAGAACTGTTTACTCAAAATTTTATATGCAGCAAAATATCCTTCAAGAGTGAATGGAAAATAGAGTTTCTCAGGTAAAAAAATTAAAAGAATTTGTTATAAGTAAACCTACTCCTAAAGAATAGCTACAGAAAGTTCACTTAACAGAAAAAAAAAATATATAGAAGCAGAAGCCTTGGAATCTCTGAAAGAAAACAAGAATATAGAATAGAGTAAAGATAGGGATAAAAATATAATAGTTTTTTTTTTCACGTGGTTTCTGAATCATGTTTGACAGGTTGAAGTAAAAATTACAGCACCATCTGATATGGTGCTCAACGTGTGTAGAAGAAATATGTAAGACAACTATATTTAAAAAATGGGCAGGGTAAAGGGAGGTAAGTTAAAGTAGGGTTTCAATACTTAATTTGAAGCTGTTTAATGTTGGTATCAGTAGACTGTGATAAGTTGCATAAACACACACATACATGAGGACTAAACTCTTTTATTTTTATCTTGTCCAAATTTCTATCTAAGGGATTTGGGGAACCATGCCCTACAAATAATAAATTATCACCAGATGGGTTTTATTTAACCCTATATATCATGATTTACTTTCCAAACTGACTGGCATAACGTTGTGAGACAAAGAAGAAAATAAAAATATTTTATCCCCAAACATGTTTCTTTGCCATATTTTGAAATGGCCCTGCAAAGCTGTTCTTTGTCGGGAAAAATTTGCATGTAAAGAATCTCTGTTAACACAGCTAGATCTTTTTCTTCCAGACCCTCCTACACCTAAAGAGGTTAAGATCTGGATAGGAAACCTTTGTCACCTATTGCCTGTAAGGGCAGCCACTGTAAGACTTTAAAGAACTTTGGTCTCCACAATCTTATCTTAACCTGAACATTCTCTTTCTATCTATCCCAGGTCTTCAGATAAACTCAACTAATTGTCAATCAGAAAATGTTTAAATTCACCTATAGCCTGGAAGCCCGTGCTTTGAGTTGTTCCACCTTTTGGGACCAAACCAATATGTTTCTTAAATGTGTTTGATTGAGGTCTCATGCCTCTGTAAAATGTATAAAACCAAGCTGCACCTCCACCACATTGGGAACATGTCCTCAGGATGTCCTGAGGGCTCTGTCAGGGGCCATGGCCACTCATATTTGGCTCAGAATAAATCTCTTCAAATATTTTACAGAGTTCGACCCTTTTCCCCTTTTATTCATATATCAAAGAAATTAAACTATAAAAAGAAGGATATTAAAGGCAGTATAAGCAAATCAAAATGGAATTCTAAAAATTTTCAAGAAATTATCAGAATGGCAAGAAAAGGAAAACAGAAGAATGAGAAATAGAACAAACAACAAATAATAAAATGGTAGACTTAAGCCTTAACTAACAAAAATTACTTTAAGAGGAAATGGTCTAAATATGCCAACTAAAAGGCAGAAGTTGACAGAGTGGATTAAAAAAGAAAACAAGCCCAACAATATGCTGTCTACAACTAACATTTCAAATGTAATGATTGAAAGTAAGCCAGCATACAACATACACATGTAACATACATGCACATGTACTCCCTGAATCTAACATTAAAAAAATACAAAAAAAGAATGGTCATGAGAAAATATGCTATGTGAACACCAATAAAAATAAAATGGGCCAGTAGATATAAAACAATTGAAATAATTTTGAGTACATTATCTGCTAACAGTAGAATCAAGCTACAAATCAATAATAGAAAGATAATAGAATAATCTCCAAGCATTTATAAATTAAACAATATACTTTTAAAATAATTCATGTGTAAGCTTCAAAGAAATATTTTCTAAAAGTACACAAACCTAAATTAAAATGAAAACATATCAAAATCCATGGAATGCAGCTATAGCAGGACTGAGAGAAATTTATAGCAATGAATACTTAAATTAGAAAAGGGAGGCCAGGTGTAGTGGTTCATGCCTGGAATTCCAGCACTTCGGGAGGCTGAGGTGGGTGGATCATGAGGTCAGGGGATCAACACCATCCTGGCCTACATGGTGAAACTGTCTCTTCTAAAATACCAAAAAAAAAAAAAAAAAAAAAAAAAAATTAGCTGGTTGTGGTAGTGCGCACCTGTAGTCCCAACCTCTCAGGAGGCTGAGGTAGGGGAATTGCTTGAACCTGGGAGGTGGAGGTTGCAGTTAGCTGAGATCATGCCACTGCACTCCAACCTGGTGACAGAGTGACACTCCATCTCAAAACAAAACAAAACAAAAAAACAAACAAAAAGAAAAAAAATAAAGAAAAGGGAAATGCCTAAAATAAATAATCTAAACTCCAATCTCGATAACATAAAAAAGAACAAAGTAAACCCAAAGCAAGCAGAAAGAATGACATAATAAAAACAAATCAATAAAATTAAAAATAGAAACAGGTAGAGAAAATCAATGAAATAAAAGATGGTCCTTTGAAAAGTTCAATGAAATGGATAAACGTATAAGCAAGGCTGACAAATTAAAAAGAGAGATGATACTAACTACCAATATCAGGAAAAGAGCAAGGATTATTACTACAGATTCAGTAGCCCTTCAATGTATAATAAGAAAATACTAACAAACCTGCACATGTACCCTTAAACCCAGTTATAAGAAAGAAAGAGAAAATACTACAAACAACTTTAGAAACAATAACTAGACAACTTAATAAAATACAGCAGTTACTTAAAAGCTACAAACTACCAAAAGCCAACCAATAGGATATAAATAATTAAAATAGTCCTAGAACTATTTAAAAATTAAATTACAGTTAAAACCCTTCTAAAACCATCCCCAGGCACGGATAATGCCGCCAGAAAATCCTACCAAATATTTGAAGAAAAATTAACACAAATTTTACACAATTTCTTACTCAAAATAAAAAGTAAAGGATTACTTTACAATTCATTTTACGAGGCCAGTGTTTTTCTAATACCATAACTGAACAAAGAAAGTATAGAAGAAGAAAATTACAGATAAATATCTCTCACAGATTTACACAAAAATCTACCAAGTTGTTACAAGACAGAATCTAGCTATGTCTATACATAATTTTACAACACGACCAAGTAGATTTTTTTCCAGAGGCTGTAATTCTAGTTCAGTACTAAAAAAATTAATCAGTGTAATTTACAATGTCAGCAGGCTAAACAAGAAAAAAACCGTAATCATATTAATTGATGCAGAGATGCATTTGAAAAAATCCAACAGTCGTTCATGAAGAAAAAAATTGTTCCACAAGCTAGGATTAGAGAGAAACTTCCTTACCTTGATAGAGTGTTTTTAAAACTTACGACTAACATTATAATTAATGGTGAAAGGCTTAATTCTTTCCCCCTAAGCTCTAGAATAAAACAAAGATATCTTAATTAACCACTCCTATTCAAAATAGTGCTGAAAATTCTAGCCAATGAAGTAAGTCAAGGAAAAGAAATAAAAGGCATACAGATTGGAAAGAAAAGAATAAAACTGTCACAATTTGCAAATGACATGGTTATTTACATAAATATCCCACAGAATACACCCAAAACTCTTAGAACTAGCAGGTGAGTTTATCAAGGTCACAGGGTACAAGATCAACACACAAAAGCCAATCAAGTTTTTATATTTTAGCAATTGATATATGGAAATGGAAATTTAATATGTGACACCATGTGCAGTCACTCTCAAAATGAATTAAGTATAATTCTAACAAAGCATGTATAGGCTCTGTATGTTGAAAATTAGAAATTTCTGATAAAGAAAATAAAAGAAGATCCAAATAAATGGATATATATATAAAATGTTTATGAATTAAAAGACAATATAGTCAAGATGCCAAATCTCCTGAAGTTAATCTATAGATTTCACATAATTTCTATCAAAATCCCAGCAAAGTTTTTGTTTGTAGATATATACAACTTTATTATAAAATTTATACAAAAAAGCAAAGTATCTAGAATAGCTAAACAATTTCAAAAAGAAACATAAAGTGGGAATAATCACTTTATCTAATATTGAGATTGGTACGGTAATCAAGACTGTATAGTATTGGTGGAGACATACACACATGAATCAATGGAATGATTTTTCACAACAGTACAAAACCAATTCAAATCAGGAAGCATAACTTTTTCAACAAATGATGCTGGACCAATTAGACAACCATAGGCAAGAAAAATTGGCAAAGACCCAAATTTCCCTCAGAGTCAATTGACAGATAAAGGTAAACCCCTACAGTGGAGTACCACTCAGCAATAAAAAGGAATGTGTTGTTAATACATGCAACAACTTGGATGGATCTAAACAACTTTATGCTCAGGGAAAAAAGCCATATGCCAAATGCTACAGTAATGTAACACATGTTATCAATTAATCGATTGACTTTGTGGAGTTTTTAAAAACCCAGATTTCAGTTTTGTCAATTTTCTCCATTAAAATAAAATATTTCATTGGTTGTTCTCTTATCTGTTTTATTATTTTCTTTCCTTTTGCTCACTTTAGGTTTTCTTTTTTTTTCTCTCGTTTCTTAAGGTGGAGGCTGAGATAATTGATTTCAGTCTTTTCTTGGTTTCTGAAATAGTCTATAAGTTTTCTCTAAATATTGATTTAGTGGCATCCCACACAGTTTGAGATGTATTTTAATTTTCATTCAGTAAGAAATACTTTCTAATTTTTCTTTTGATTTCTTTCTTGACCTGTGTGTTTTTAATTTACACATTGATATTATTTTTAGTTGACAAATCATAATTGTATACATGTATTGAGTACAATATGATGTTTTGATATATGCATATAACATAGAATGATTAAATCTGGCTAATTAACATTTCTATCACTCACTTCATTTAATTTTTATGGTGAGGCATTTGAAATGTACTCTGTTAGTTATTTTGAAATATAATCATATATCACATAATGATTTTTTGGTTAACAGTGAAGTACATGTATGATGGTGTCTTCATAAAATTATATTATAGTATTTTAACTTAACCTTTTCTATGTTTAGATGTGTTTAGATACACAAATACTTATCATGATGTTACAATTGCCTACAGTAATCAGTATAGTCACAATGTGTACAGCTTTATAGTCTAGGAGCAATAGGCTATTTTACATAGCGTAGGTGCATAGTAGGCTATACCAAGTAGATTTGTGTAAGTAAACTCTATATGATGTTCACATAATGACAAAATCACCTAATGACATGTTTCTCAGAAAGTATCCCTGTAATTAAGTGATGCGTGACTGTATACATTATTATTGATCATGATCAACCTGCTGTGTAATAGATCTCAAAACATCTTCCTTCTGTCTATCTGCAACTTTGTACCCTTTGACCAAGAAGTCCTCACTTCCTCCATCACTCCCCTTCCAGACTCTGATAAATATCATTCTACTGTCTGCTTTTATGAGTTCAATTTTACAGAAATTACATATAAATGAGATTATGTGGTATTCGTTTTTCTGTGCCTAGCTTATTTTACTTAGCATAATGTCCTCCAGGCTCTTCCGCACAGTCACAAATGACAGAATTCCCTTAATTTTTAAAGGCCAATAAGTATTACATTGTGTATATGTACACCACGTTTTCTTTATTCATTTTATCCACTGATGGACACTTAAGTTTCATCTATATATTGGCTATTATGAATAATGCTGTAATACACATAGAAGTGCAGCAACCCTTTCGAATTACAGATTTCATTTCCCTTGGATATACACACAGAAGTGGGATTCTTGGATCATATGGTAGTTCTATTTTTAGTTTTTTGAGAAAACTCCATACTGTATTCCATAATCATTTTACTAATTTACATTCCTACCAAAAATGTCAAGAATTTTCTTTCCTCTGTATCCTTGCCATGTTTATCTTTCATCTTTTTGTAGAAAGCCATTCTAACATGTGTGAGGATATATCTCATTATAATCTTAATTTGCATTTATCCTAGTGATTAGCTATGCTTATTCTTTTTTTGAATGTTCCTGTTTGCCATTTGTATGCATTCTTTTGAGAATGTTTATTCAAGTCTTTTGTCCACTTTTTAATTAGGTTTTTTTTTGTTTGTTTTTCTGCTATTGAGTTGTTTGAGTTCTTTATATATTTTGGATGTTAACTCCTTATGAGCTGCATGGTTTGTTAATGTTTTCTTCCATTCTATGGGCTGTCTTTTTACTCTGATAATTATTTCCTTTCTTGTGCAGAAGTTTTTTAATTTGATGTCATTCAATTTGTCTATTTTTGCTTTTGTTGTCTGTTCTTTCGGGATCATACTGAAAATATCATTGTTCACACCAATGTTGCGGAGCTTTCCTCCTATGTTTTCTCATAGTATTTTCATAGTTTTGGGTCTTATATTTAAGTCTTTAGTGGTTTGAGTTGAGTTTTGCATATGATGCGAAATAAAGATCCAATTTCATTCTTCTGCATGTAGATAAACAGTTTTCTCAACACAACTGTTTGAAGAGACTGTCTTTTCTCCATTGTGTGTTATTGGCATCTTTGTCAAAAATAAATTGGCCATAAATGTATGGGTTTATTTCTTGGCTATGATCCTGTTCCATTAGTCTATGTGTTTGTTTTTATGCCAATATCAACCTGTTTTGACTGCTATAGTCTTGTATTAGAGTTTGAAATCAGAGAGTGTGATGCCTACAGCTTTCTTCCTTTTGCTTAAGATTGTTTTGGCTACTTGAGGTCTTTTGTGATTCCATACAAATTTAAGAATTTTTTCTTATTTCTGTGAAAAGTGACATTTGAATTTTAATAAAGATTGCATTAAATCTGTAGACTACTTTGGGTGACATGGCCGTTTTAACAATATTAGCTCTTCCAGTATATAAACATGGGATATTTTCTAATTTATTTGTTTTCTTCCATTTCTTTAGTCATTGCTTTATAGTTTCAGTATAATTCTTTCACCTTCTTGGTCAAATTTAGACCTAGGTATTTTATTTATTTTGTTGCTATTGTAAATAGGATTGTTTTCCTAATTTCCTTTTCCAATATTTCTTTATTAGGATACAGAAATGGTACTTATTTTTGCATGTTGATTTTGTATCTTCCAACTTTACTGAATTTATTGATCAGTTCCAACAGTTTTGTGGTGAAATATTTGGGTTATATAGATATATCATCTGTTAGAGCAAAGAGTAAATAAAGACACTTTTACTTTTTTCTTTCATATTGGGATTTTTGTTTTGTTTTTGTTGTTGTTGTTGTTGCCTGATTGCTCTGAATAAAGATTCCAGTACCATGTAAAAAAGATGTGTTGACACTGGGCACCGTTGTCTTGTTACTGATCTTAGAGGGAAAGCTTTCAGCTTTTCACTATTTAGTATGATATTAGCTGTGAGTTTTTCATATATGGCCTTTATTGTGTTGATGTACATTCCCTCTATACTGAATCTGTTGAGAGTTTTTAAATATTTATTTATTTATTTTTATTATTATTATTTTTTGAGATGGAGTCTCCCTTTGTCGCCCAGGCTGGAGTGCAGTGGCCGGATCTCAGCTCACTGCAAGCTCCGCCTCCCGGATTTATGCCATTCTCCTGCCTCAGCCTCCCGAGTAGCTGGGACTACAGGCGCGGGTCACCTCGCCTGGCTAGTTTTTTGTAGTTTTTAGTAGAGACGGGGTTTCACCGTGTTAGACAGGATGGTCTCGATTTCCTGACCTCGTGATCCGCCCATCTCGGCCTCCCAAAGTGCTGGATTTACAGGCTTGAGCCACCCCGCCCAGCCTATTTTTGTTTTATTTTTTGTGTGTGTGCTTACTAAAACATTTTATTTTCATAGTTTTCCCAATAATTGATCAATCTAAATTCAACCGGAAATGAAAGTCTACCCAAGAGCAGACAAGTCCAGGAAAAACTATGCTAACTGATTTGCATGTGGATTAGTAGTTATTAACACCTTATTTGATTTTTTGGAGGCACTTAGAGTAGACTTCTGTGGCTCATTTGAATTATGGATGAGTTGGGCTAAAGCTAATAGGGCTACATTTGTCTTTGTTCTATTGGTTCTGAATTACCCATCTGGAACTATAGTTATGTTCGTTTTGTGTGTGGCCTTTCCTTTTTTTTATTTCTTTTTTTCTTTTTTCACTTTAAGTTCTGGGATACATGTGCAGAGCGTGCAGGTTTGTTGCATAGGTACACGTGTGCCATGGTGGTTTGCTGCACCTATCAACCCATCATCTAGGTTTTAAGCCCTGAATGAATTAGGTATTTGTCCTAATGCTCTCCCACCCCCTGCCCCCCCACCTGCCGACAGGCACTGGTGTGTGATGTTCCCCTCCCTGTGTCCATGTGTTCTCATTATTCAACTCCCACTTATGAGTGAGAACATATGTGATGTTTAGTTTTCTGTTCCTGTGTTAGTTTGCTGAGAATGATGGCTTCCAGCTTCATCCATGTTCCCACAAAGGACATGAACCCATTCTTCTTTGTGGTTGCATAGTATTCCATGGTGTATGTGTGACAGATTTTCTTTATCCAGCCTACCATTGATGGGTATTTGATTTGGATCCAAGTCTTTGCTATTGTAAATAGTGCTGCAATAAACAAACAATGTGCATGTGTCTTCATAGTAGAGTGATTTATAATCCTTTGGGTATATACCCAGTAATGGGATTGCTGGGTCAAATGGTATTTCTGGTTGTAGGTCCTTGAGGAATTGCCACACTGTCTTCCACAATGATTGAACTAATTTACACTCCCACCAACAGTGTAACAGCGTTCCTATTTCTCCACATTATCACCAGCATCAGTTGTTTCCTGACTTTTTAATGATAGCAATTCTAACTGGCATGAGATGGTATCTCACTGTGGTTTTGATTTGCATTTCTCTAATGACCAGTGATGATGAGCTTTTTTTCATATGTTTTTTGGCCACATAATGTCTTCTTTTGAGAAGTGTCTGTTCAAATCCTTTGCCCACTTTTTGATAAGGTTGTCTGTGTTTTTTTTTCTGGTAAATTTGTTTAAGTTCCTTCTAGATTCTGGATACTAGGCTTTTGTCAGATGGATAGGTTACAAAAATTTTCTCCCATTCTGTAGGTTGCATATTCACTCTGATGATAGTTTCTTTTACTGTGCAGAAGCTCTTTAATTTAATTAGTTCCCATTTGTCAATTTTGGCTTTTGTTGCAACTGCTTTTGATGTTTTAGTCATGAAGTTTTTGCCCATGCCTATGTCCTCAATGACATAGACTAGGTTTTCTTTTAGGATTTTTAATGGTTTTTGGTCTGACATTTAAGTCTTTGATTTATTTATTTATTTTTACTTTAAGTTCTGAGATACATGTGTAAAATATGCACGTTTATTGCATATGTATAGATGTACCATGGTGGATTGCTGAACCTTTCAACCTGTCATCTAGGTTTTAAACCCCACATGCATTAGGTGTTTATCCTAATACTCTCCTGCCCCTTGCTCCTTATGCCCTGACAGGCCCCAGTGTATGATGTTCCGCTCCCTGTGTTCGTGTGTTCTCATTATTCAACTCCTACTTATGGATGAGAACATGTGGTGTTTGATTCTCTGTTCCCTTGTTAGTTTTCTGAGAATGATGGTTTCCAATTTCATCCATGTCCTTACAAAGGACATGAACTCATTCTTTTTTATGGCTGCACAGTATTCCATGGTGTATATGTGCCACATTTTATTTATACAGTCTATCAGTTATGGGCATTTGGATTGATTCCAAGTCTTTGTAAATAGTGCTGTAATAAACATACATATGCATGTTTCTTTATAATAGAATGATTTATAATCCTTTGGGTGTATACCCAGTAATGGGATAAATGGGTCAAATGGTATTTCTGGTTGTAGATCCTTGAGGAGTCACCACATTGTCTTCCCCAATGGTGGAACTAATTTACACTCCCACCAACAGTGTAGAAGCATTCCTATTTCTCCACAGCCTCGCCAGCATCTGTTGTTTTTTGACCTTTTAATCATCACCATTCTAACTGACGTGAGATAGTATCTCATTGTGGTTTTGATTTGCATTTCTCTAATGATCAGTGATGATGAGCTTTTTCTCATGTTTGTTGACCACATAAATGCCTTCTTTTGAGAAGTGTCCTTTTGTATTCTTCGCCCACTTTTTGATGGGGTTGTTTTTTCCTTGTAAATGTGTGTAAGTTCCATGTAGATTCTGGATATTAGCCCTTTGTCAGATGGATAGATTGCAAAAATTTTCTCCCATTCTGTAGGGTGCCTGTTGACGCTGATGATAGTTTCTTTTGCTGTGCAGAAGCTCTTTGGCTTAATTGGATCCATTTGTCAATTTTGACTTTTGTTGAAATTGGTTTTGGGGTTTTAGTCATGAAGTGTTCGCCCATGCCTATGTCCTGAATGGTATTGCCTAGGTTTCTTCCAGGGTTTTTATGGTTTTAGGTTTTAGGTTTAAGTCTTTAATCCACCTTGAGTTTATTTTTGTATAAGGTGTGAAAAAGGTGTCCAGTTTCTGTTTTCTGCATATGGCTAGCCAGTTTTCCAGCACCATTTATTAAATAGGGAATCATTTCCCCATTCCTTGTTTCTGTTAGGTTTGTCAAAGATCAGATGGTTGTAGATGTGGGATGTTATTTCTGGGGTCTCTGTTCTGTTTCATTGGTCTATACATCTGTTTTGGTACCAGTACTATGCTGTTTTAGTTACTGTAGCCTCGTAGTATAGTTTGAAGTCAGGTAGCATGATGCCTCCAGCTTTGTTCTTTTTGCTTAGGATTGTCTTGGCTATATGGGCTCTTCTTTGGTTCCATACAAAATTTAAAGTAGTTTTCCCTAATTCTGTGAGAAAAGTCAGTGGTAGCTTGATAGGAATAGCATTGAATCTATAAATCACTTTGGATAGTAGGGCCATTTTCACGATCTTGATTCTTCCTATCCATGAGCATGGAATATTCTTCCATTTGTTTATGTCCTCTCTTATTTCCTTGAGCAGTGGTTTTTAGTTCTCCTTGAAGAGGTCCTTATTGTCCCTTGTAAGTTGTATTCCTAGGTATTTTATTCTCTTTGTAGCAATTGTGAATGGGAATGCACTCTTGATTTGGCTGTCTGTTTGTATATTATTTATGTATAGGAATACTTGTGATTTTTGCACATTGATTTTGTCTCCTGAGACTTTGCTGAAGTTGCTTATCAGCTTAAGGAGATTTGGGGCTGAGAGGGTGGAGTTTTCTAAATATGCAATAATGTCATCTGCAAACAGAGGCAATTTGACTTCCTCTCTTCCTATTTGAATATGCTTTATTTCTTTCTCTTGCCTGTTTGCCCCGGCCAGAACTTCTGATACTATGTTGAATAGGAGTGGTGAGAGAGCACATCCTTGTCTTGTGCCGGTTTTCAAAGGGAATGTTTCCAGTTTTTGCCCATTCAGTATGATATAGGCTGTGCATTTGTCATAAATAGCTCTTATTATTTTGAGATATGTTTCATCAATGCCTAGTTTATTGAGAGTTTTTAGCATGAAGAGGTGTTGAATTTTATCTAAGGCCTTTCTGTATCTATTAAGATAATCATGTGGTTTTTGTCATCGCTTCTGTTTATGTGATGGATTATGTTTATTGATTTGCATATGTTGAACCAGTGTTGAATCCCAGAGATGAAGATGACTTTCTCATGGTTGATAAGCTTTTTGATGTGCTGCTGGATTCAGTTTGCCAGTATTTTATTGAGGATTTCACATTGATGTTCATCAGGGATATTTGCCTGAAATTTTCTTTTTTAGTTGTGTCTATGCCAGATTTTGGTATCAGGATGATGCTGGCCTCATAAAATGAGTTAGGGAGAAGTCACTCTCTATTGTTTGGAATAGTTTCGGAAGGAATGGTACCAGCTCCTCTTTGTACCTCTGGTAGAATTTGGGTGTGAATCCTTCCAGTCCTGGGCTTTTTTTCGTTGGTAGGCTATTAATTACTGTCTCAATTTCAGAACTTGTTACTGGTCTATTCAGGGATTCGACCTCTTTCTAGTTTATTCTTGGGAGGCTATATGTATCCAGGAATTTATCCATTTCTTCTAGATTTTGTAATTTATGTGTGTAGAGGTGTTTATAGTATTTCCTGATGGTAGTTTGTATTTCTATGGGATCAGTGGTGATATCCCCTTTACCGTTTTTTATTTCGTATATTTGATTCTTCTCTCCTTTCTTCTTTATTAGTTTATCTATCTGTTTATCTATTTTGTTAATGTTTCCTTCAGAGATGCTCTGCCCAGTCAAGAGAAATCTAGAGAAGCAGTCTGGTCGCAGCTCCTTTGCCATGCCCAGCCCAAACCTCCCAGCCTCCTTAGCACTGTCAGGGGAAAGCCACGTACTAAAGCCTCAGTAATGGCAGACGCACCTTCCCCCACCAAGTTTGATCATCACAGGTCAACTTCTGACTGCTGTGCTGGCAGTGAGAATTTCAAGCCAATAGTTCTTAGCTTGCTGGGCTCCATGGGAGCAGAACCCGGTGAGTGAGATCACTTGACTTTCTGGCTTCAACCTTCTTTCCAGGGGAGTGAATGGATCTGTCTCCCTGGGGTTCCAGGCACTACTTTGGTATGAAAATAAACTCCTGCAGCTAGCTCAGTGTCTGCCCAAACAGCTACCTAGTTTTGTGCATGAAATCTAGGACCCTGGTGATGTAGGCACACAAGGAAATATCCTCATCTGCATATTGCAAAAACTGTGGGAAAAGAGTAGTATCTGGACTGAATAGTACAGTCCCTCATGGTTTCCCTTGGTTTGGGGAGGGAGTTCCCTGGCTCCTTGCACTTCCCAGGTGAGGCAATGCCCCACCCTGCTTCTGCTCACCCTCAGTGGGCTGCACCCACTGTCTAACCAGTTCCAATGAGATGAACTGGGTTCAGTTGAAAATGCAGTTGAAAATGCAGAAATCACGTGCCTTCTGTGTTGGTCTCGCTGGGAGCTGCAGACTGGAGCTGTTCCTTTTCGGCCATCTTGCCAGATCCTCGGGTAGTTTGTGTTTTTCAAGAGATTGATTCGTTTTACCTAAGCAATTAAATTTGAAGGTACAGGATTATTGTCAGTATCTTTTATTATCCTTTTAATGTTCACAGGATCAGTAGTGATGAACCGTCTATTATATCTGGTATGGCTAATTCATACCTTCATTCTTTATTTGTTGGTTAGCTTGGCTAGATGCTTAACAATTTATTAATCTTTTCAGATAGCATTTTTAAAATTCTTTCAGCCATTGCTTTCTTTTTATTTACAGTTTGTGTTCAATGCAAATCAATTCCATAACATAGGAAGTTACTATGAATCAAAGCATAAATACAAAAATACAATATACAATCCAAAATAGATGTTCAGCATTCTGGAATGAAGCAAAAGAGGGTTCATTTATGCACACAGTAGCTTCAGATCTGTTCGATCTGTTTGTTCCCATGTAGTTTTCTAACAGTGGAAGAAAATGACTTTGATCATCAAGACTATTGTGGCCATATTAGACTACTGGAACAGCTAAGCATCAGTGTGTGACCATGCGAACAAAAGACTTTGGGGAGCATCTATTTTTTAAAAGGTTTCTGTGTGTTGAGGCAGTTGTAAAAAATTTATTGTAGAATCGAGGGGGCGGAGCAAGATGGCCGAATAGGAACAGCTCCAGTCTCCAACTCCCAGCACGAGCGACACAGAAGACCGGTGATTTCTGCATTTTCAACTGAGGTACTGTGTTCATCTCACTGGGGAGTGCCGGACATCGGTGCTGGTCAGCTGCTGCAGCCCGACCAGCGAGAGCTGAAGCAGGGCGAGGCATTGCCTCACCTGGGAAGTGCGTGGGGGAAGGGAATCCCTTTTCCTAGCCAGGGGAACTGAGACACACAACACCTGGAAAATTGGGTAACTCCCACCCCAATACTGCGCTTTAAACAAACAGGCACACCAGGAGATCATATCCCACACCTGGCGGGGAGGGTCCCACAGCCACAGAGCCTCCCCTCATTGCTAGCACAGCAGTCTGTGATCTACCCGGCAAGGCAGCTTGGCGAGGCTGGGGGAGGGGTGCCCGCCATTGCTGAGCTTAAGTAGGTAAACAAAGCTGCTGGGAAGCTCCAACTGGAGGTGGAGCTCACAGCAGCTCAAAGGAAACCTACCTGTGTCTCCTGTAGACTCCACCTCTGGGGACGGGGGCATAGTAAGCAATAACAAGCATGGCAGAGATCTCTGCAGGCACTTAAGCGACTCTGTCTGACAGCTTTGAAGAAAGCAGTGGATCTCCCAACATGGAGGTTGAGATCTGAAGGGACAGACTCCCCTGCTCAAGTGGGTCCCCTGACCCCTGAGTAGCTAACTGGGAGACATCCCCCACTGAGGCAGTCTGACACCCACACCTCACAGGGTGGAGTACACCCTTGAGAGGGAAGCTTCAAAGCAAGAAGCAGACAGGGTACACTCGCTGTTCAGAAATATTCTATCTTCTGCAGCCTCTGCTGCTGATATCCAGGCAAACAGGGTCTGGAGTGGACCTCAAGCAATCTCAACAGACCTACAGCTGAGGGGTCCTGACTGTTAGAAGGAAAACTATCAAACAGGAAGGACACCTACACCCAAAAACCCATCAGTACATCACCATCCTCAAAGACCAGAGGCAGATAAAACCACAAAGATGGGGAAAAAGCAGGGCAGAAAGGCTGGAAATTCAAAAATAGAGGCGCATCTCCCCGGCAAAGGGCGCAGCTCATCGCCAGCAGCGGATCAAAGCTGGGCGGAGAATGGCTTTTGACGAGGAGATGAGAGAAGAAGGGCTTCAGTCCATCAAATTTCCTCAGAGCTAAAAGGAGGTCACATTGCAAAGCATAAAGAAACTAAGAATCTTGAAAAAAAAGTGGAAGAATTGATGGCTAGGAAGTAATTATGCAGAGAGGTCCTAAACAAAATGAAAGATGAAAACAACGACATAGAGAAATGCATTGACAAATGCACACACAAGCTTCAGTAACGCTGACTCGATCAACTGGAAGAGAAAAGAGTATCAGCGATTGAGGATCAAATATAAGATAGAAATGAAATGAAGAGAAACAAAAGAAAAGAAGAAAAAGTAGAACTCAGCTTTGCAAAGTATGGGGATTATGTAAAGACAAATCTACGTCTGATTGGGGGTGCCTGAAAGTGAGGGGAAAATGGAACCAAGTTGGAAAACACTCTTCAGGATGTATCATCAGGAGAACTTCCCCAACCTAGGAGGGCAGGTAGCGGTAAATCCAGGAAATACAGAGAACACCACAAAGATGCCTCCCTCGAGAAGAGCAACTCCAAGACACATAGTGCCAGATTCACCCAAAGTTGAAATGAGGAGAAAAAATCTTAGGGCAGCCAGAGAGAAGGTCGGGTTACACCCACGAGGAAGCCCATCGAGACTAACAGCAAGATCTCGGCAAGAGACTCTACAAGCCAGAAGAGGTGGGGCCAATATTCAACATTCTTAAAGAAAATTTTTCAACCCAAGATTTCATATCCAGCCAAACTAAGTTTCAAGTGAAGGAGAAATAAAATCCTTTACAGACAGCTTGCAAATGCTTAGAGATTTTTGTCACCACTAGGCCTGCCTTACAAAGAGACCGGAAGGGAAGCACTCAACATGGAAAGGAACAGCGGTGCCGGCCATTGCAAAAAGCATGCCAAAATGCAAAGACCATCGAGGCTAGGAAGAAACTGCATCAACTAACGAGCAAAATCACCAGTTAATATCATAATGGCAGGATCAAGTTCACACATAACAATCTTAACCTTAAATGTAAATGGACTAAATGCTCCAATTAAAAGACACAGACTGGCAAAACTGGATAAAGAGTCAAGACCCATCAGTCTGCTGTATTCAGGAGACCCATCTCACACGCAGAGACATACATAGGCTCAAAAGAGAAATAAAGGGATGGAGGAAGAAGATTTACCAAGCAAATGGAGAACAAAAAAAGCAGGGGTTGCAATCCTAGTCTCTGATAAACAGACTTTAAACCATCAAAGATCAAAAGAGACAAAGAGACCATTACATAATGGTAAAGGGATCAATTCAACAGGAAGGCTAACTATCCTAATATATATGCACCTTATTACAGGAGCACCCAGATTCATAAAGCAAGTCCTTAGAGACTTACAAAGAGACTTAGACTCCCATACAATAATAATGGGAGACACCACCTCCACTGTCAACATTAGAGATCAACGAGACAGAAGTTAACAAGGATATCCAGGAATTGAACTCATCTCGGCAGCAAAGCAGACCTAATAGACATCTATAGAACTCTCCACTCCAAATCAACAGAATATACACATTCTTCTCAGCACCACATACTTACTCCAAAAATTGACCCAGCATTAACTGGAAGTAAAGCACTCCTCTCAGCAAATGTACAAGAACAGAATTATAACAAACTGTCTCTCAGACCACAGTGCAATCAAACTAGAACTCAGGACTAAAACTCAATCAAAACCGCTCAACTACATGGAAACGCTGAACAACCTGCTCCTGAATGATTACGGGTACATCACGAAATGAAGGCAGAAATAAGATGTTCTTTGAAGTCAATGAGAACAAAGATACAACATACCAGAATCTGGGACACATTTAAAAGCAGTGTGTAGAGGGAAATTTATAGCACTAAATACACAAAGAGAGAAAGCAGGAAAGATCTAAAATTGACCTCTAACATCACAATTAAAAGAACTAGAGAAGCAGGCAAACACATTAGAAAGCTAGCAGAAGGCAAGAAATAACTAAGATCAGAGCAGAACTGAAGGAGATAGAGCCACAAAAACCCTCAAAAATCAATGAATCAGGAGTTGGTTTTGAAAAGATCATCAAAATTAGGCAGGGCCATATAGCAAGACAGATAAAAGAAGAAAGAGAGAAGAATCAAATAGGCATAATAAAAAATGACCGAGGACATCACCACTGACCTAGAAATACAAACTACCATCAGAGAATACTATAAACACCTCTACACAAATAAACTGGAAAATCTAGAAAGAAATGGATGGTTTTGCAGGACTGCTTACACTCTTCCCAAGACAAACCAGGAAGAGAGTTGAATCCCTGAATAGACCAATAGCGAGCTCTGAAATTGAGGCAATAGTGTAGCCTATCAGCCAAAAGTCCAGGCCAGAGATGGATTCCACAGCTGAATTCTACCAGAGGTACAAGGAGGAGTTGGTACTGTCCTTCTGAAACTATTCCAATCCATTGGAAAGAATCCTCCTAACTCATTTTATGAGGCCAACATCATCCCTGATACCAAAGCTAGCAGACACACAACAAAAAGAGAATTTTAGACCAATATCCCTGATATGAACATCGATGCAAAATCACTCAATAAAATACTGGCAAACCCAGTTCGGCAACACATCAAAATGCTTTATCCACCCGCGATCAAATTGGGCTTCATCCCTGGGATGCAAAGGCTGGTTCAACATTAGCAAATCAATAAACATAATCCAGCATATAAACAGAACCAAAGACAAAAGAACCATGATTATCTCAATAAGATGCAGAAAGGCTTTTGACAAAGGAATTTCGGCAGCCATGCTAAAAGCAGCTCAATAAATTAAATTTATTGATGGAGCATTACCTCAAAATCATAAGAGCTATTTATGGCAAACCCACAGCCAATATCATACTGAATGGGCAAAACTGGAAGAAATTCCTTTGAAAACTGGCACAAGACAGGGGATGCCTCTCCTGCACCCGCTCTATTCAACATAGTGTTGGAAGTTCTAGCTGGGGCAATTAGGCAAGAAGAAAGAAATCAAGGGTATTCAGTTAGGAAAAGAAGAGATCAAGTGTCCCTGTTTGCAGATGACATGATTGTATATTTAGAAAACCCGTTGTCTCAGCCCAAAATCTCCTTAAGCTGATAAGCAACTGTAAAGTCTCAGGATACAAAATTAATGTGCAAAAAATCACAAGCATTCTTATACACCAGTAACAAAGACAAACAGAGGCAAATCTTGAATGAACTTCCATTCACAATTGCTTCAAAGAGATAAAATACCTAGGAATCAACTTACAAAGGATGTAAAGGACCTCTTCAAGAGAACTACAAACCACTACTCAGTGAAATCAAAGAGGACCTGGAAACAAATGGAAGAACATACCATGCTCATGGATAGGAAGAAGCAATATCGTAGAAATGGCCATACTGCCAAGGTTATTTATAAGATTCAATGCCATCCCATTAAGCTACCAATGAGTTTCTTCACAGGTGGAAAAAACTGCTTTAAGTTCATATGGAACCAAAAAGAGCCCACATCTCCACTTGACAATCCTAAGTCAAAGAACAAAGCTGGAGGCATCATGCTACCTGACTTCAAACTACTTACTACAAGGCTACAGTAGCAAAAACAGCATGGTACTGGTACCAAAACAGAGATAGAGACCAATGGAACAGAACAGAGTCCTCGAAATAGCCACCACATCTACAGCCATCTGATCTTTGACAAACCTGAGAGAAACAAGAAATGGGGAAAGGATTCCCTATTTAATAAAATAGTGCTAGGAGAAAGTGGCTAGCCATAAGTAGAAAGCTGAAACTGGATCCTTTCCTTACTCCTTATACGAAAATTAATTCAAGATGGATTAGAGACTTACATGTTAGACCTAGCCACCATAAATATCCTAGAGGGAAAACCTAGGTAGTACCATTCAGGACATAGAGCATGGGCAAGACTTCATGTTTTAAAACACACCAAAGAAACAATGGCAATGAAAGAGCCAAAATTGACAAATGGGATCTAAAATTAAACTAAAGAGCTTCTGCACAGCAAAGAAACTACCATCAGAGTGAACAGGCAACCTACAGAATGGGAGAACATTTTGCAATCTACTCATCTGACAAAGGGGCTAATATCCAGAACCTACAAGAACTCAAAACAAATTTACAAAGAAAAAACAAACAACCCCATCAAAAAGTGGAGCAAAGGATATGAACAGACATTTCTCAAAGAAGACATTCATACAGCCAACAGACACATGAAAAAATGCTCATCATCACTGACCATCAGAGAAATGCAAAAATCAAAACCACAGTGAGATACCATCTCACACCAGTTAGAAGATATGGCGATCATGAAAAGTCAGGAAGCAACAGGTGCTGGAGAGGATGTGGGAGAAATAGGAACACTTTTACACTGTTGGTGGGATTGTAAACTAGTTCAACCATTATGGAAAAGCAATTGTAAAGCGATTCCTCAAGGATCTAGAACTAGATGTGCCATATATTAGCCATCCCATTACTGGGGATGCCTGCAAAGTTATAAATCATGCTGCTATAAGGAACACATCACACACATATGTTCATTGCGGCACTATTCACAATAGCAAAGACTTGGGTCTAACTTAAATGTCCATCAGTGACAGACTGGATTAAGAAATGTGGCACATATACGATGGAATACTATGCAGCCATAAAAAAGGATGAGTTTGTGTCCCCTTTGTAGGGACATGGATGCAACTGGAAACCATCATTCTCAGCAAACTATCACAGAACAGAAAACCAAACACCGCATGTTCTCACTCATAGGTGGGGAACTGAGCAATGAGATCACTTGGACTGGAAAGGGGAACATCACACACGGGGCCTATCAGCAGGGAGGGAGAGGGGGAGGGATTGCATTGGGAGTTATACCTGATGTAAATGGCGAGTTGATGGGTGCAGCACACCAGCATGGCACAAGAAGTATACATATGTAACAAACCTGCACATTATGCACATGTACCCTACAACTTAAAGTATAATAAAAAATAAATAGAATTAAAAAAAATTTATTGTAGAATCCAAGGCCACACAGGCTTAGGACCAGGTTCTAAGTATCTAAAAATATTGAATGATAACAAAAAGTGTTCCAAATGTGGTGATTCTGATCCATAGTTTTTTTAATAAGTACATACAAAAAGAGTATAAAAGTTTCTGTGAATTTAATGCACATTGGCTTCCAGTCTTCACTTCCCTAAGATTTGATTTATAGTTTTGACTCCTTTACATTTTTGCCTTTTTAATTTCATGATTTTAAATTTTACCTTCAAAACAGATTTTTTTTTAATTGTAAAGAATATTTAACATATGCAGAAATAAAAAGCATTTTGAAATTAGTCACAGTCAATGCAATTATGCTCTTTGGAATCAGTTTAGCTAAATGAATGTAGTGCTCTTGTTGATTGGAAATAGGTGATAGGAAATGCCTACTGTTTGACTCTGTATGGATAATCAAGAGTTACTCAGAATGCTTGGACCTGGGGGTAGATTCTAATTCATTATTTTCCTGGCACATGCCAATTACTAAATAAAAGATCAAATGCAATGTCAAATCCAAAGCCTCAAGAGGAGAGTAAGCTCAGTTCCCAAGAGAACAGTGATAACCCAAGAATGTAGAACTTAATCTAGAGTATATCAGCATAAAATTAGTGCTGTTGAAACAGTACATTGAGGATTTACAGTAATATCTGGAAGTTCCTCCTTATGTACATATAAATAGAATGATGGAAACTTTTTATATTACCTGTTTTATGGACTTATAGAATTAATGAACCAAATGAAAACTGAATCTCCATTCCACAATCAAAATTTTTATTTTTATTTTTAAGGTAACATTAAATGTCCATATTTCTTAAGCCACATTCAAGGAAACCATGTGTTAACTATTTTGGATGTTGCCTCTCTTTCATCTTGTAAGTGAAACTCCAGCAGATTTAATATTGGCATCCATTATCTAGTCAAACCTCTAACATGTTCTTCAAACTAAACAAATTTGGGATTGTCAACATTTTTTGTGTCAATAAAACATGTAGAATTAGTAGGTTCTATGAAGACATGTTTTTTCCTTCCCACATTGGACTTCCAGAAGCCATTTGGATTGGGTTTTGAAGATGGGGAAGTACAGATGTTTCTTGGCCTGAGTCTCTTAACAGTAGAAATGTAGAAGAGAGAGTGAGACCACGAAGAAACTAGCTGTTGACTGCAGGGCACCACCACTGCCTTGGTGGTGGCATTAGCTGGATTTGGGGAAGCCGAAGTACTCTGGGAGGAGTTACTTGAAACTGTTACAACAGCTGTTTGATTAGAATAAAACTGCATGGGTAGGAGCAGTGCCAGCAGCAACAGCCCCAGCCCGAGCCTGGCCACCATTGCTCTGCCCATGTCCCCTCCGTTAGTGTGAGGCACGTCTTGCTGGATTCTGGGAGCTTGGAGAACCGCTGGCTCTAGGTGGGTGCAGGCAAGGTGGCTCAAACAGGTTTTTAAAATCAGTTTTGGCTCATGCATTTTGATGCTCTTTTGTTAGATGAATACATGTTTAGAATTATTATGTCTTCTTGGAGAATTGACTCTTTTATTATCTTGCTATGTTCTTCTTTATATCTGATAATCTTTTCTGTCCTAAAACCTTCATCTTAAATTAGAGTAGTTACTTCAGCTTTGTGTTGGGAAGTTATATACTCCTCAATCCCTTTATGTTTTATGCATTTTGACAATCTCTGTCTTTTAACCACAGTGTTTGACCACCCACATTTAAAATGAATATTAATATAGTTGAATGCAATCTATAGCATTTGTAACTTTTTCTATTTATTGCATTTGGTTATTTTTCCCTTCCTTCTCTTATGACTTTGCTTTTAACTAAGTATGATTTTTTTTATTTACACTTTAGGTTCTGGGGTACAACAGCTTGGAACATGTGGGTTGTTACATAGGTTGTACATGTGTGCCAAGGTGGTTTGCTGCCCATCAACCCATCTACATTAAATTATTTCTCCTCGTACTTATCCCCACTTGACCACCCCAAGATAGGCCCTGGTGTGTGATGCTCCTCTTCCTGTGTCCACGTGTTCTAGTTTTTCAACTTCCACTTATGAGTGAGAACATGCAGTGTTTGATTTTATGTTTTGTGTTAGTTTGCTGAGAAAGATGATTTCCAGCTTCGCCCATGTCCTGAAAAGGACATGAACTCATCCATTTGTATGGCTGCATAGTATTCCATGGTCTATATGTGCCACATTTTCATTATCCAGTCTATCATTAATGAACATTTGGGTTGGTTCCAAGTCTTTGCTGTTGTGAACAATGCCACAATAAACGTACATGTGCATGAATCCTTATAGTAGAATGATTTATAATCCTTTGGGTGTATATCCAGTAATGGGATTGCTGGATCAAATGGTATATCTGGTTCTAGATCCTTGAAGAATCACCACACTGTCTTTCACAATGGTTGAACTAATTTACACTCCCACAAACAGTATAAAGGTGTTCCTATTTCTCCACATTCTCTCCAGCACCTGTTGTTTCCTGACTTTTTAATAATTGCCGTTCTAACTAATGTGATATGGTGTCTCATTGTGGTTTTGATTTGCATTTCTCTAATGGCCAGTGATGATGAGCTTTTTTTCATGTTTGCTGGCTGCATAAATGTCTTCTTTTGAGAAGTGTCTGTTCATATCATTCACCCACATTTTGATGGGGTCGTTTGTTTTTTTCTTGTAAATTTGTTTAAGTTCTTTTTAGATTCTTGATAACAGCCCTTTCTCAGATAGATAGATTGCAAAAATTTTCTCTCATTCTGTAGGTGGCCTGTTGACTCTGATGAGTTTCTTTTGCTATGCAGAAGCTCTTTAGTTTAATCAGATCCCATTTGTCAATTTTGGCTTTTTTTTGAAATTGGTTTTGGTGTTTTAGTCATGAAGTATTTGCTCATGCCTATGTTTTGAATGGTATTTCCTGGGGTTTCTTATAGGGTTTTTATGGTTTTAGGTCTTCCATTTAAGTCTTTGATTTATCTTGATTTTTGTATAAGGTGTAAGGAAGGGGTCCATTTTCAGTTTTCTGCATATGGCTAGCCAGTTTTCTCAACACCATTTATTAAATAGGGAATCCTTTCCCCATTGCTTGTTTTTGTCAGGTTTGTCAAAGATCAGATGGCTGTAGATGTGTGGTGTTATTTCAGAGGCCTCTGTTCTGTTCCATTGGTCTATATATCTGTTTTGGTATCAGGACCATGCTGTTTTGATTACTGTAGCCTTTTGGTATAGTTTAAAGTCAGGTAGCAGGATGCCTCCAGCCTTGTTCTTTTTTCTTAGGATTGTCTTGGCCATATGGGGTGTCTTTTGGTTCCACATGAAGTTTAAAGTACTTTTTTCCAATTCTGTGAAGAAAGTCAATGGTAGATTGATGACGATAGCATTGAATCTATAAGTTACTTTGGATAGTATGGCCATTTCCACGATATTGATTCTTCCTATCCATGAACATGGAATGTCTTTCCATTTATTTGTGTCCTCTCTTATTTTCTTGAGCAGTGGTTTGTAGTTCTCCTTGACGATGTCTTTCACATCTTGTGTAAGTTGTATTCCTAGATATTTGATTCTCTTTGTAGCAATTGTGAATGAGAATTCACTCTTGATTTGGGTATCTGTTTGTCTATTATTTATGTATAGAAATGCTTGTGATTTTTATTTATTTATTTATTTATTTATTTATTTATTATCATTATACTTTAAGTTCTAGGGTACATGTGCATAATGTGCAGGTTTGTTACATATGTATGCACTTGTGCCATGTTGCTGTCTTGCACCCATCAACTTGTCAGCACCCATCAACTCGTCATTTACATCAGGTGTTATAACTCCCAATGCAGTCCCTCCCCCCTCCCTCCTCCCCATGATAGGCACCCGGTGTGTGATGTTCCCCTTCCTGAGTCCAAGTGTCTAAGGTGTTCAGTTCCCACCTATGAGTGAGAACTTATGCGGTGTTTGGTTTCTGTTCTTTGTGATAGTTTGCTAAGAATGATGGTTTCCAGCTGCATCCATGTCCCTACAAAGGACACAAACTCATCCTTTTTATGGCTGCATGGTATTCCATGGTGTTATGTGCCACATTTTCTTAATCAGTCTGTCACTGATGGACATTTGGGTTGATTCAAGTCTTTGCTATTGTGAATAGTGCCCTTAATAAACATATGTGTGAAGATGTGTAACAGCAGCATGATTTATAATCCTTTGGGTATATACCAGTAATGGGATGCTGAGTCATATGGTACATCTAGTTCTAGATCAGGAATATGTACTGTTTTTCCATAATGGATTTGAACTAGTTTTACAATCCCACTAACAGTGTAAGGTGTTCCTATTTCTCCATATCCTCTCTCCAGCACCTGTTGTTTCCTGACTTTTTCATGATTTGCCATTCTAACTGGTGTGAGATGAGGTATCTCATTAATGGTTTTGATTTGCATTTCTCTGATGGCCAGTGATGATGAACATTTTTCATGTATCTGTTGAGCTTGTATGAATGTCTTCTTTTTGAGAAATGTCTGTTCATATACTTGCCCACTTTTGATAGGGTTGTTTGTTTTTCTTGTAGAGATTTGTTTGTAGCGGAGTTCTTTTCTTAGGTTCTGGATATTAGCCCTTTGTCAGATGAGTAGATTGCAAAAATGTTCTCCCATTCTGTAGGTTGCCTGTTCACTCTGATGGTAGTTTTCTTTTGCTGTGCAAAGGAAGCTCTTTAGTTTAATTAAGATCCCATTTGTCAATTTTGGCTTTCATTGCCGGCTGCTTTTGGTGTTTAAACTGTGGAAGTCTTTGCCCATGCCTATGTCACAGATGGTACTACAGAGTTTTCTTCTAGGATTTTTATGGTATTAGGTCTAACATTTAAGTCTCTAATCCATCTTGAATTAATTTTCATTATAAGGGGAGTAAGGAAAGGATCAGTTTCAGCTTTTCTACTTATGGCTAGCCATTTTTCCCAGCACCATTTTATTAAATAGGGGGAATCCTTTCCCCATTTCTTGTTCTCTCAAGGTTTGTCAAGATCAGATGGCTGTAGATGTGTGGTATTATTTCCTGAGGACTCTGTTCTGTTCCATTGGTCTCTATCTCTGTTTTGGTACCAGTACCATGCTGTTTTGGTTACTTTGCTTAGCCTTGTATGTAGTACTCGGTTGAAGTCAGGTAGTGTGATGCCTCCAGCTTTGTTCTTTTGACTTAGGATTGTCATGGAGATGGGCTCTTTTGGTTCCATATGAACTTTAAAGCAGTTTTTCCAATTCTGTGAAGAAACTCATGTTAGCTTGATGGGGATGGCATTGAATCTATAAATAACCTTGGGCAGGCATGGCCATTTTCACAATATTGATTCTTCCCTATCCATTGAGCATGGTATGTGCTTCCATTTGTTTGTGTCCTCTTTTGATTTGTCTACTGAGAATTTTTCGGTTGTTATCAGCTTAAGGAGATCTTTGGCTGTGAGATATGAGCCATATTTCTAAATATACAATCATGTCATCTACCAAACAGAACAATTTGACTTCCTCTCTTCCCTATTTGGGCCACACTTTATTTTCTTCTCTTGCCTGATTGCCTTGTGCAGAACTTCCATTACTATGTTGACTATGAGTGGTGAGACAGGAGGTATCCTTGCCTTTTGTCATTTTCAAAGGGAATGCTTCAGTTTTGCCATTCAGAATGATATTGGCTGTGGGGTTGTCATAAATGGCTCTTATTATTTTGAGAGAGATGTTCCATCAATTACTTTAGTTTATGGAGAGTTTTTTTAATATGAAGGGGTTGAATTTTATCTAAGGCACTGCATCTATTCAGATAATCGTAGCTGGTTTTGTCATTGGTTCTGTTTATATGCTGGATTATGTTTATTGATTTTGCATATGTTGAACCAATGCATTCCCTGGAATGAATCTGACTGGATCATGGTGGGTAAAGCTTTGGGTTGCCGGATTTGGTTTTCCAGTATTTTGTGAGAGTTTTTGCATCGATATTTCATCAGGGATATTGTCCTGAAATTTTTGTTGTGTCTCGCAGGTTTTGGTATCCTGCGATGATGCTGGCCTCATAAAATGAGTTAAGAGGAGGAATCACTCTCTTTTCTATTGTTTGGAAGAGTTTCAGAAGGAATGGTACCAGCTCTTCTTTGTACCTCTGGTAGAATTCAGGTGTGAATCCATCTGGTCCTGGACTTTTTTTTGGTTGATAGGCTATTAATAACAGCCTCAATTTCAGAACTCATTATTGGTTTATTCAGGGATTCCACTTCTTCCTGATTTAGACTTGGGAGGGTGTATGTTTCCAGGAATTTATCTATTTCTTCTAGATTTTCTAGTTTATTTGCATAGAGGTGTTTATAGTATTCTCTGATAGTAGTTTGTATTTCTGTGGGATCAGTGGTTTTATCCCCTTTATTATTTTTTTATTGCATCTATTTGATTCTTCTCTCTTTTCGTCTTTATTAGTTTGGCTAGTGGTCTATATATTTTGTTGATCTTTTCAGAAAACCAGTTCCTGGATCCATTAATTATTTTAATGGTTTTTCGTGTCTCTATCTCCTTCAGTTCTGCTTTGATCTTAGTCATTTCTTGTCTGCTGCTAGCTTTTGAACTTCCTTGCTTTTGCTTCTCTGGTTCTTTTAATTGTCATGTTAGGGCATCAATTTTACATCTTTCCTCCTTCCTCTTGTGAGCATTCAGTGCTGTAAATTTCCCTCTAAACACTGCTGTAGCTGTGTCCCAGAGATTCTAGCACATTGTGTCTTTGTTCTCATTGGTTTCAAATAACTTATTTATTTCTGCTTCAATTTCGTTCTTTACCCAGTAGCCATTCAGGAGCAGGTTGTTCTGTTTGTTGTGCGGTTTTGAGTCAGTTTCTTAATCCTGAGTTCTAATTTGATTGTATTGTGATCTGAGAGGCTGTTTGTTATGATTTCCATTCTTTTGCATTTGCTGAGGAGTGTTTTACTTTCAATTATGTGGTGAATTTTAGACTAAGTGCAATGTGGTGCTGAGAATAATGTAAATTCTGTTGATTTGGGGTGGAGAGTTCTGTGGATGTCTATTAGGTTTGCTTGGTTCAGAGCTGAGCTCAAGTCCTGAATATCCTTGTTAATTATTTGTGTTGTCAATCTGTCTAGTATTGATGGTGGGGTGTCAATATCTCCCACTATTGTTGTGTGGGAATCTAAGTCTCTTTGTATGTCTCTAGAACTTGCTTTATGAATCTGGGTGCTGCTGTATCGAGTGCATAGATATTTAGGATAGTTAGCTCTTCTTGTTGCATTGATCCTTTTGCCATTATGTAATGCCCTTCTGTGTCTTTTTTATGTTTGTTGGTTTAAAGTCTGTTTTATCAGAGATTAGAATTGCATCTCTTGCTTTTCTTTTCTTTCTTTTTTTTTTGCTTTCCATTTTGCTTGGTAAATATTCCTCCATCCCTTTATTTATAGCCTATTTGTGTCTTTGCATGTGAGATGCATCTCCTGAATAAAGCACACTGATGAGTCTTGACTCTTTATCTAATTTGCCAGTCTGTGTCTTTTATTTGAGGCATTTAACCCATTTACATTTCAGGTTAATATTGTTATTTGTCAATTTGATCCTGTCCTTCTGATGCTACCTGCTTATTTTGTCCATTAGTTGATGCAGTTTCTCCATTATGTCGATGACGTTTAGAATTTGGTATGTTTTTGCAGTGGCTGATACCGGTTTTTCCTTTTCGTATTTAGTACTTCCCTCAGTAGCTCTTGTAAGGGAGGCCTGGTGATGACAAATCTCAGCTCTGTAGGTTTATTTATCCTTTGCTTGTGAAGCTTAGTTTTGGCTGGATAGGAATTCTGGGTTGAAAATTCTTTTCTTCAAGAATGTTGAATATTGGCTTCCACTCTCTTCTGGCTTGTAGGGTTTCTGCAGAGAGATCCACTGCTAGTCTGATGGACTTCCCTTTGTGGGTTACCTGACCTTTCTCTCTGGCTGTCCTTAACATTTTTTCCTTCATTTTAACCTTGGTGAATCTGATGATTATGTGTTTTTGGGTTGCTTTTCTCAAAGAGTATCTTTGTGGTGTTCTCTGTATTTCCTGAATTTGAATGTTGGCTTCTCTTGCTAGGTTGGGCAAGTTCTCCTGGATAATATCCTGAGGTGATGTTTTTCCAACGGTTTCATTGTTCTTCCCATCACTTTCAGGTACACCAATCAAACGTAGGTTTGGTCTTTTCACATACTCCCGTATTTCATGGAGGCTTTGTTTGTTCCTTTTTTTTTTATTTTTCTCTAATCTTGTCTCCATGCTGTATTTCATTAAGTTGATCTTCATTCTCTGATGTCCTTTCTTCTGCTTGATTAATTCAACTATTGATATTTGTGTATGCTTCATGAAGTTCTCATGCTGTGTTTTTCAGTCCCATCAGGTCATTTGTGTTCTTCTCTAACTGGTTATTCTGCAGAACAGAAAAGATTGCTGTCTGCTCCTTCCTCTGGAAGTTTCATCCCAGAGGGGCACCAGTCTTATGCCAGCTGGAACTCCCCTGTATGAGGTATCTGTCAGCCCTGTTGAGAGGTTTCTCCCAGTCAGGAAGATGTGGAGTAAGGCACTCACTTGAGGAGGCAGTCTGTCCCTTAGCAGAGCTGGTGCAGTGTGCTGGGAGAATGCCTCTTGTCAGGATCAGCTGCTCTCTTCAGAGCTGACAGGCAGGAATGATTAAAACCATTGAAGCTGCACCCACAGCCGCCCCTCACCCCATGTGCCATGTCCCAGGGAAATGGGGGTTTTGTCTGTAAGCTGCTGACTGCAACTGTTATCTTTCCTTCAGAGATGCCCTGCCCAGTCAAGAGAAATCTAGAGAAGCAGTCTGGCCACAGCTGCTTTGTTACACCCAACCCAGACCTCCCAACCTCCTTACCACTGTCAGGGTACAACCACCTACTAAAGCCTCAGTAATGGCGAACACCCCTCTGCACACCACGCTGGACCATCCCAGGTTGACTTCAGACTGCTGAGCTGGCAGCGAAAATTTCAAGCCAGTATTTCTTAGCTTACCGGGCTCTGTGGGAGTGAGACCCACTGAGCGAGATCTCTTGGCTCCCTGGCTTCAGCCCCCTTCCCAGGGGAGTAGACAGTTCTGTCTCATTGGAGTTCCAGGCACCTCTGGGGTACAAAATAAAAAAATTAAACTCCTGAAGCTAGGTTAGTGTCTGCCCAGACAGCCACCCAATTTTGTGCTTGAAATTCTGGGCCCTTGAGGTGTAGGCACACAAGGGAATCTCCGGATTTGCAGATTGCAAGAAAACATGGAAAAAGCATAGTAACCTGGCTGGGTAGCACAGTTCCTCATGGCTTCCCTTGGCTGGTGGGAGGGAGATCCCCAGGCCCTTGTACTTTCTGGGTGAAGTGACGCCCCACCCTGCTTCTGCTCACCCTCCACAGGTTGGAGCCACTGCCTAACCAGCCCCAATAAGATGAACTGGATACCTCAGTTGGAAATGCAGAAATCACCCACCTTCTGTGTAGGTCTCACTGGGAGTTGCAGACTGGAGCTGTTCCTATTTGGCCATCTTGGCCCCTCCACTTGAACCTACAATTGACTGGAGTACTAGAAGGAGATGAGGAGAATGGAAATAAGTTGGAAAACACACTTAGGGATTTTACCCAGGAGAACTTCCCCAACCTAGTAAGATAGGCCAACATGTAAATTCAGGAAATACAGAGAATGTCCTTAAGATACTCCATGAGAAGATCAAACCCAGGACACACCATCATCAGATTCTCCAAGGCCAAAATGCAGGAAAAAATGTTAAGGGGAGTCACAGAGAAAGGCCAGGTCACTTACAAAGGGAAGCCCATCAGACTAACAGTGAACTTCTCAGGAGAAACTCTACAAGCCACAAGAGATTGGGGACCAATATTCAACATTCTTAAAGAAAAGAATTTTCAACCCAGAATTTCATATCCAGCCAAACTAACTTTCCTAAGTGAAGGAGAAATAAAATCCTTTCCAGACAAGCAAATTCTGAGAAATTTTGTTACCACAAGGCTTTCCCTGCTAAAACTCCTGAAAGAAGCACTGAATATGGAAAGGAGAAACTGGTACCAGACACTACAAAAACACACCAAATTATAAAGATTAATGACACTACGTAAAAACTGCATCAGCTAGTGTACAGAAAAACCAAATGGCATCATGATGATAGGATCAAACTTGCATATAACAATAGTAACCTTAAATGTATCACGTAAAAGACACAGAAAGACTGGCAAATCAGATAAGGAGTCAAGATCCAGTGATGTGCAGTATTCAGCAGCCCCATCTTACAGGCAAAGACACACACACAGGCTCAAAATAAAGGTCGGAAAATTTACCAAGCAAATGCAAAGGAAAAGAAAGCAGGGATTGCAATCCTAGTCTCTGACAAAATAGATTTTAAACCAACAAAGATCAAAAAAGACAAAGTAGGGCATTACATAATGGTAAGGGAACAATTCAACAAGAAGATCAAACAATTCTGAACATATATGCACCCACTACAGGAACACCCAGTTTCAGAAAACAAGTTCTTAGAGACCTACAAAAAGACATCGACTCCCACACAATACTAGTAAGAGATTTTTACACTCCACTGTCAGTATAATACTGATCAATGAGACAGAAAATTAACAAGGATATTCGGGACCTGAACTCAGCTCTGGATCAAGTGGACCTAGTAGACGTCTACAGAACTCCTTACTCCAAATCAACAGCATATACATTCTTCTCAGTGTCACATGGCACTTATTCTAAAATTGGCCACATAAATGAAAGTAAAGCACTTCTCAGTAAATGCAAAAGACCTGAAATCATAACAGTCTCTCAGACCACAGTGCAATCAAATTAGAACTCAGGTTAAGAAACTCAAAACCACAAGATTTCATGGAAATTGAACAACCTGCTCCTGAATGACTCCTGGGTAAGTAATGAAATTAAGGCAGAAATCAAGTAGTTTTTTTGAAACTAACGAAAACAAAGAGACAACATACCAAAATCTCTGGGATACAGCTAAAGCAGTGTTAAGAGGGAAATTTATAGCACTAAATGCCCACATCAGAAAGCTAGAAATATCTCAAATCAACTCCCTAACATCACAATTAAAAGAGCTAGAGAGGCAAGAGCAAACAAATCTAAAAGCTAGCAGAAGACAAGAAATAACTAACAACAGAGAAGAATTGCATGAGATACAGACATGAAAAACTCTCCAAAAAACTTGAATCCAGGAGCTCTTTTTTGAAAAGATTTACAAAATAGATAGACCGCTACTTAGACTAATGAAAAAGAGAGAGAAGAATCAAATAGACATATTAAAAAATGAAAAGGGGATATCACCATTGACCCTACAAAAATACAAACTAACATCAGAGAATACTATAAACACTTTTACACAAATAAAGTAGAAAATCTAGAAAAAATGGAAAAATTCCTGGATGCATTCACCCTACCAGGACTAAACTGGAAATAAATTGAATCTCTGAATGTACAATAACAAGTTCTGAAATCGAGGCAGTAATTAGTAGCCTACCAACCCCCAAAAAAGGCCAGGATCAGATGGATTCACACCCAAATTCTACAAGGTACAAAGGAGAGGCTGGTACCATTCCTTCTGAAACTATTCCAAACAACAACTTAAAAGAGGACTCCTTCTAACTCAGTTTATGAGAGAGCGGCATTATCCTGATAACAAAACCTGTCAGAGACAAAACAAAAAAAGAAAACTTCAGGCCAATATCCCCGATGAACATCGATGCAGAAATCCTCAAAAAATACTGGGAAGCCAAATTGAGCAGCACATCAAAAAACGGATCCATCATGGTCAAGACGTCTTCATCCCTGGGATGGAAGATTTGTTGAACATATGCAAATGAATAAATGTAATCCATCACAGGAACAGAAACATAGACAAAAACCACATGATTGCCTCAATAGATGCATAAAAGGCCTTTGATAAAATTCAACACCCCTTCATGTTAAAAACTCTCAACAAACTAGGTGTTGATGGAACGTATCTCAAAATAATAAGAGCTATTTATGACAAACCCACAGCCAATACACTGAATGGGCAAAAGCTGGAAGAATTCCCTTTGAAAACCGATACAAGACAAGTGTGTCCCCTCTCACCACTTCTACTTAACATAGTATTGGAAGTTCTGGCCAGGGCAATCAAGCAAGAGAAAAAAATAAAAAGCCTACAAATAGGAAGAGGGGAAGTCAAGTAGTCTCTGTTTTCAGATGACATAACTTTATATTTAGAAAACCCTATCATCTTGGCCCAAAAACTTTTTTTTTCTTTTTCTTTTTGAGACAGAGACTCCTTCTGTCACCCAGGCTGGAGCACAGTGGTGCGATCTCAGCTAACTGCAACCTCCATCTCCCAGGTTCAAGTGATTCTATTGCTTCAGCCTCTCGAGTGGTTGGGACTACAGACATGCACCACCACACCTGGCTAATATTTTTGTATTTTTTTCAGTGGAGACGGGGTTTCACCATGTTGGCCAGGCTAGTTTCGAACTGCTAACCTCAGGTGATCTGCCTCCGTTTGCCTTTCAAAATGCTGCGGCTCCAGGAGTGAACCAACACACCCAGCCTCTAACACTTTTTGAACTGATAAGTAACTTCAGCAAAGTCTCAGGATACAACATCAATGTGCAAAAATCACAAGCATTCCTATACACCAACAACAGGCAAGCAGAGAGTGAAACCATGAACGAACTCCCATTCACAATTGCTACAAATCGAATAAAATACCGAGAAATACAGCTCACAAGGAATGGGAATGACCTCTTCAAGGAGAACTACAAACCACTGCTCAAGGACATAAGAGAGGACACAAAAAAATGGAAAAACTTTCCATCCTCATGGATAACAAGAATCAATATCATGAAAATGGACATACTGCCCAAAGTAATTTGTAGATTCAATGCTATTTCCATCAAACTACCATTGACATTCTTCACAGAATTGCCAAAAAAATTTTAAAATTTCATATAGAATTGAAGAAGACCTTGTATAACCAAGACAATCCTAAGCAAAAAGAACAAAGCTGGAAGAATCACACTACCTGACTCCAAAATATACTACAAGACTACAGTTAAAAAACAAAAACAAAAACAAAAAAAACCCAGCATGGTACTGGTAACAAAACAGATGTGTAGGCCAATGGAGCAGAACAGAGACCTCAGAAATAACACCCCAAATCTACAGCCATCTGATCTTTGACAAATCTGACAAAAACAAGCAATGGGAAAAGGATCTCCTATTCGGTAAATGGTGCTGGGAAAACATGCTAGCCATGTGCAGAAAACTAAAACTGGACCTCTTCTTCTCACCTTATACAAAAATTACCTCAAGATGGATTATAGACTTAAAAGTAAAAGCCAAATCCATAAAAACCCTAGAAGAAAACCTAGGCAATAACATTCAGGACATAGGCATGGGCAAAGAATTCATGACTCAAAAACCAAAAACAATGGTATCAAAAGCCAAAAATGACAAATGGGATCTACTGAAACTAAAGAGCTTCTTCACAGCAAAAGAAAGTGTTATCAGAGTCAACAGGCAACCTACAGAATGGGAGAAAAATTTTGCAATCTATCCATCTAACAAAGGTCTAATATCCAGAATCTACAAGGAACTTAAACAAATATCCAAGAAAAAAAAACCAAACAAACCTCAACATCACTGATCATCAGAGAAATCAAAATCAAAAGCACAATGAGATATCATCTCGCGCCAGTGAGAATGGCAATTATTATAAAGTCAGGAAGCAACAGATGCTGGCAAGGCTGCAGAGAAATAAGAATGCTTTTACACTGTTGGTGGGAATGTAAATTAGTTCAACCATTGTGGAAGAGAGTGTGGCGATTTCTCAAAGATCTAGAACCAGAAATGCCATTTGACCCAGCAATCTCATTACTGGTTATATACTCAAAGGAATGTATATCATTCTAATATAAAGATACATGCACATGTATGTTTATTACAGCACTATT
Source organism: Papio anubis (assembly GCF_008728515.1). Classification (NCBI taxonomy): domain Eukaryota; kingdom Metazoa; phylum Chordata; class Mammalia; order Primates; family Cercopithecidae; genus Papio; species Papio anubis. The sequence continues at coordinate 76,077,592 of NC_044996.1, read as the reverse complement.
TACAATAGCAAAGACATGGAACCAACCCAAATGCTCATCAATAATAGAATGGATAAAGAAAATGAAGTGCACATATACCATGGAATACTATACAGCCATAAAAAAATGAGATCATGTCCTTTGCAGGAACATGGATGAAGCCAAAAGCCATCATCTTCAGCAAACTAACACAGGAACAGAAAACCAAACACCGCAAGTTCTCACTCATAAGTGGGAGTTGAACATTGAGAACACATGGACACAGAGAGGGTAATAACACACCAGGGACTGTTGGGGGTGAGGGGTGAGGGGTGAGGGGAGGGAACTTAGAGGATGGGTCAATAGGTGCAATAGGTGCACCAAACCACAATGGCACATGCATACCTATAAACAAACCTGCACATTCTGCATATATATCTTGTTTGCTTTTTTGTTTTTTGGAAGAAATAAAAGAAAAAAATTAGGGAAAAAAAAAAAAAAAGAAAAGCTACCTATTGGGTACTATGCTCACTCCCTGGGTTACAGGACCCGTGCTTCATTCCTCAGCATCACACAGTATAAATTTCCATACATTAATTCATGTATACCCTCATATGTAAAAGAAAAGTTGAAACTATATTTTTAAAAATGTTTTACATCAAGGAAGAGCCCAGGACCTGATGGTTTCACTGTTGAATCACCCTCAAATATTTTAAAAAAGAACTAATACAAATTATCCTCAAACTTCTACAAAAATCTCGAAGAGGGATTGATTCTCACTCTCACCATGTTACAAGTCAGCGTTACCCTGATTCCACAACCATTCAAAGACACAACAAAAATAAATACTCCAGGCCAGTATTTCTGATGAAGATAGTTGTAAAAATTCTCAGCAAGATACTAGCAAATGGTATCAACAGCACGTTAAAATGATAACTTACTATGATCAGTTCATATTTTTCTTGGAGATGTAGGATGGTTTATGACATACAAATAAATAAATGTGATACAACACATTAACAGAAAAGCAAAAATTATTTGATTATTTCAATAGACACAAAAGTGCATTTTACAAAATCACCATCCTTTCACGATAAGAACTCAAAAAATTAGACATAGAAGGTCTATACATAAACACAATAAAATATAGATGACAAACCCAAAGGACTTAATACTGATGGAGAGCAACCGGTGTTTATTTTCTCTAGAATTAGCAACAAAACAAGAATGCCCATTTTCATTATTTCTATTCAAGACAGCACTGGAAGCATTAGTCAGAGCCCTGAGGCATGAGAAAGAAATAACAGACATTCAAATTGAAAAGGAGAAAGTCAAACCATCCCTGTTTGCAGAGGACATAATCTTATATGTAAAAAATACTAAAGATTCCACCAAAAATAGATATTAGAACTAATAAATCCAGTAAAGTCATAGGATAAACTTAGCATACAAAATTAGAAGCATTTCTTTTTCTTTGCTTTCTTCAACTTTTAAGTTTGGGGGTACATGTGCAGAATATGAAGGTTTCTTTTTTTTTTTTTTTTGAGACGGAGTTCTCGGCTGTGTTTCAGGCTGAGGTATGCACTCACCACTGCAAGCCTCGGCCCTGGTTCACGCCTATTCTTCAGCCAGCCTCCGACTACATACCACCTCACCGGCTAAGGTTTTTTGTATTTTTAGTGAGACGGCTTTCACCATGTTAGCCAGAGTCTCATCTCCTGACCTCGTGATCCACCTCGCCTCGCCTCCCAAAGTGCTGGGATTACAGGCTTGAGCCACCGCGCCCGGCCATGAAGGTTTCTTACACAGGTAAATGTATGCCATTATGGCCTGCTGCATAGAGGATCCCATCCCCCAGGATCCAGCCAGCATCCAATAGCTATTCTTTCCAATGCTCTCCCTTTTCTCACCCCAACCCCTCTGACAGGCCCCAGTGTATGTTGTTCCCTTCCATGCGTCCATGTGTTCTCATCGTTCAGCTCCCACTTATAAATGAAAACATCCAGTGTTTGGTTTTCTGTTCTTGCATTAGTTTCCTGAAAATAATGGCTTCCAACTCCATTCATGTCCCTGCAAAGGACATGATCTCATTCCATTTTATGGCTGCATAGTATTTCGTGGTGTATATGCAGCCCATTTTCTTTATTCAGTCTATCATTAATAGGCATTTGGGTTGATTCCATGTCTTTGCTATTGTGAATAGTGCTGCAATGAACATATGTGTGTATGTATCTTTATAACAGAATGATTTATATTCCTTTAGGTATATACCCAGTAATGGGATTGCTGGGTCAAATGGAGTTTCCGCACCTAGGTGTTAGAGGAATTGCTACACTGTCTTCCACAATGGTTGAACTAATTTATGCTCTCACCAACAGTGTAAAAGTTTTCCTTTTTTTCCACAACCTTGCCAGCATCTGTTGCTTTTTGCCTTTTTAGTAACAGCTATTCTAACTGGCATGATATGGTATCTCATTGCCGTTTTGGTTTGGATTTCTCTAATGATCAGTGATGTTGAGCTTTTTTTCATGTTTTTTGACCTCATATGTCTTGTTTTGAGAAGTGTCTATTTATGTTCTTTGCCCACTTTTTAATTGGGTTATTTGTTTATTTTGTTGTTGTGAGTTTTAGTTTCTTGTAGACTCTTGATATTAGACCATCGTCAGATGAATACATTGCAAAATTTTTCTCCCGTTCTGTAATTGGTCTGTTCACGCTGATGATTGTTTCCTCTGATGTGGAGAAGCTCTTTAGATCCTAATTGTCAATTTTTGCTTTTGTTGCAATTGCGTTTGGTGTTTCCATCATGAAATTTTTGCCCATGCCTATGTCCTTAATGGTATTGCCTAGATATTCTTCTGGGTTTTTTTTTTTGTAGTTTGGGGTTTTATATTTAAGTCTTTAATGTATCTTGAATTGAGTTTTGTATATCATGTAAGGAAGGGGTGCAGTTTCAATTTTCTGCATATGGCCAGCCAATTCTTCCAGCACTATTTATTAAATATAAAATCCTTTACCTATTGCCCATTTTTGTCAGATTTGTTGAAGATCAGATGGTTGTAGGTGTGCAATCGTATTTCTGAGATCTCTTTTGTGTTCCATTGGTCTATGTGTCTGTTCTTGTACCCATACCATGCTGTTTTGATTACTGTAGCCTTGTAGTATAGTTTGAAGTCAGGTAAAGTGATGCCTCTTGCCTTGTTCTTTTTGCTTAGGATTGTCTTGGCAATTTGAGCTCTTTTTTGATTCCATAGGAATTTTAAAATAGTTTTTTTTTCTAGTTCTGTGAAGAATTTCAATGGTACTTTATTGGGAATAACATTGACTCTATCAATTACTTTGGGCAGTATAGCCCTTCACAAATTAATATTTGTATCCGTGAGCATGGAAGTTTCTTTATTTGTATCCTCCCTGATTTATTTGAGCAGTGGTTTGTAGCTCTCCTTGAAGAGGTCCTTCACTTCCTTTGTTAGCTGTATTCTTAGGTATTTTACTTTTTTTGTAGCAATTATGAATGGAAATTTATTAATGATTTGTGTCTCTGCTTGTCTGTTATTGTATAGGAATGTTTTCAATTTCTGCACGTTGATTTTACATCCTGAGACTTTGCTGAAGTTGCTTATCAGTTTAGAAAGCTTTTGGGATGACATGATGATGTTTTGAGATATAGGATCATGTCATCTGCAAACAAAAAAAATTTGACTTCCTCTCTTCCTATTTCAATACTCTTTATTTCTTTCTCTTGCTTGATTTCCCTTGCCAGAACTTCCAATATTATGTTTAACAGGAGTGCTGAGAGAGGGCATGTTTGTCTCGTGTCCACTTTTAAGGGGAATGCTTCCAGCTTTTGTCCATTCAGTGTGATGCTGGCTGTGGGGTTTTTCATATATGGTTTTTATTATTTTGAGGTATGTTGCATGAATACCTTGTTTACTGAGAATTTTTAACAAGAAGGGATTTTGAATTCTATCAAAAGCCTTTTCTGCATCTATCGAGATAATCACATGATTTATGTTTTAGTTCTGTTTATGGGATGAATCACATTCATTGATTTGCATATGTTAAACAAACCTTGCATCCTGGGGATGAAGCCAATTTGATCGTGATAAACCATGTGTTGCTGGATTCGGTTTGCCAATATTTTATTGAGAATTTTTGGGCTGATTTTCATCAAGGATCTTGGCCTGAAGCTTTTGTTGTTGTTGTTGTTGTTGTATCTCTGCCAGGTTTGAATATCGAGATGATGCTGACCTCATAGAATGACTTGGGGAGGAGTCCCTCCTTTTCAATTTTTTGGAATAGTTTCAGTAGAAATGGCACCAACTCTTCTTTGTACCTCTGGTAGAATTGAACTGTGAGTCCATCTGGTCCTGAGTTTTTTGGTGGGTAGGACATTCATTACTGCCTAAATTTCAGCTTTTGGAATTAGACAACGGGGTTTTTGAGATATAAGATCATGTCATCGGGAAACAAAAATAATTTGACTTCCTCTCTTTCTATTTCAATGCCCTTTGTTTATTTCTCTTACCTAGTGGCCCTCACCAGAACTTCCAATACTATATTTATTGGTCTCTTCAGGCATTTAATTTCTTCCTGGTTCAGTCTTGGTAGGATGTATGTCTCCAGGAATTTATTAATTTCTTCTAGATTTACTAGTTTAGGTTCATCAACATGTTTGTAGTATCCCCTAATGGTTTGTATTTCTGTGGGGTCCGTGGTGATATCCCTCTTATTTCTGACTATGTTTATTTTATTCTTGTCTCTTTTATTCGTTAGCCTAGCTAGAAGTCTCTCTATTTTATTATTTTTCTTTCCAAAAAATCAGCTCCTGAATTTGTTGATTTTTTGAAGGTTTTTTTTCTGTTTATGTGACTCTATCTCCTTCAGTTTGGCTCTAATCTTGGTTATTTCTTGTCTTCTGCTAGCTTTGGGTTTGTTTTCTCTTGGTTCTCTAGTGTTTTTAGTGGAGATGTTAGGTTTTAACTTGACATCTTTCTAGCTTTTTGATGTGGACATTTAGTACTATACATTTCTCTCTTGATGTCTGCCTTAATTTCATTGTTTACCCAAAAGTCATTCATGAATAGGTTATTCAAGTTCCATGTAGTTGTGTGGTTTTGAATGATTTTTCTTCCCAAGATTAAAATTAGCATGTACTAGCTCCTGCTTTGTTTATTCTTTTATTATTATACTTTCAATTCTGGGATATGTGTACAGAACATACAGGGTTGTTAAACAGCTATACACGTGCCATGGTGGTTTGCATCACCCATCAACCCGTCATCTAAATTAGGTATTTCTCCTAATGCTATACCTCCCCTAGCCCCACCTCCTGAAAGGCCCCAGTGTGTGATGTTCCCCTCCCTGGTTCCAGGTTTTCTCATTGTTCACCTCCCACTTATGAGTGAGAACATGTGGTCTTTGGTTTTCTGTTCCTGTGTTAGTTTGCTGAGAATGACAGCTTCCATCTTCATCCATGTCCTTGCAAAGGACGTGACCTCATCCTTTTTTATGTCTGCATAGTATTCCATGGTGTATATGTGCCACATTTTCTTTATCCAGTCTATCACTGATGGGCATTTGGGTTGGTTCCAAGTCTTTGCTATTGTGAACAGTGCTGCAGTAAACATACATGTGCATGTGTCTTTATAGTAGAATGATTTATAATCCTTTGGGTATACATGCAGTAATGGGATTGCTGGGTCAAATGGTATTTCAGGTTCTAGATTCTTTTTTTTTTCTTTTTTTCTTTTTTTCTTTTTCTTTTTATTTTTTCAATTTATTTATTATTATTATACTTTAAGTTGTAGGGTACATGTGCATAACGTGCAGGTTTGTTACATATGTATACTTGTGCCATGTTGCTGTGCTGCACCCATCAACTCGTCATTTACATCAGGTATAACTCCCAATGCAATCCCTCCCCCTTCCCCCCCTCCCCATGATAGGCCCCGCTGTGGGATGTTCCCCTTCCTGAGTCCAAGTGATCTCATTGTTCAGTTCCCACCTATGAGTGAGAACATGCAGTGTTTGGTTTTCTGTTCTTGTGATAGTTTGCTAAGAATGATGGTTTTCACCTGCATCCATGTCCCTACAAAGGACACAAACTCATCCTTTTTTATGGCTGCATAGTATTCCATGTTGTATATGTCAATAAACATATGTGTGCATGTGTCTTTATAGCAGCATGATTTATAATCCTTTGGGTATATACCCAGTAATGGGATGGCTGGGTCATATGGTACTTCTAGTTCTAGATCCTTGAGGAATTGCCATACTGTTTTCCATAATGGTTGAACTAGTTTACAATCCCACCAACAGTGTAAAAGTGTTCCTATTTCTCCACATCCTCTCCAGCACCTGTTGTTTCCTGACTTTTTCATGATCGCCATTCTAACTGGTGTGAGATGGTATCTCATTGTGGTTTTGATTTGCATTTCTCTGATGGCCAATGATGATGAGCATTTTTTCATGTGTCTGTTGGCTGTATGAATGTCTTCTTTTGAGAAATGTCTGTTCATATACTTTGCCCACTTTTCGATGGGGTTGTTTGTTTTTTTCTTGTAAATTTGTTTGAGTTCTTTGTAGGTTCTGGATATGAGCCCTTTGTCAGATGAGTAGATTGCAAAAATGTTCTCCCATTCTGTAGGTTGCCTGTTCACTCTGATGGTAGTTTCTTTTGCTGTGCAGAAGCTCTTTAGTTTAATTAGATCCCATTTGTCAATTTTGGCTTTTGCTGCCGTTGCTTTTGGTGTTTTAGACATGAAGTCTTTGCCTATGCCTATGTCCTGAATGGTACTACCGAGGTTTTCTTCTAGGGTTTTTATGGTATTAGGTCTAACATTTAAGTCTCTAATCCATCTGGAATTAATTTTCGTATAAGGAGTAAGGAAAGGATCCAGTTTCAGCTTTCTACTTATGGCTAGCCAATTTTCCCAGCACCATTTATTAAATAGGGAATCCTTTCCCCATTTCTTGTTTCTCTCAGGTTTGTCAAAGATCAGATGGCTGTAGATGTGTGGTATTATTTCTGAGGACTCTGTTCTGTTCCATTGGTCTCTATCTCTGTTTTGGTACCAGTACCATGCTGTTTTGGTTCCTGTAGCCTTGTAGTATAGTTTGAAGTCAGGTAGCATGATGCCTCCAGCTTTGTTCTTTTGACTTAGGATTGTCATGGAGATGCGGGCTCTTTTTTGGTTCCATATGAACTTTAAAGCAGTTTTTTCCAATTCTGTGAAGAAACTCATTGGTAGCTTGATGGGGATGGCATTGAATCTATAAATTACCTTGGGCAGTATGGCCATTTTCACGATATTGATTCTTCCTATCCATGAGCATGGTATGTTCTTCCATTTGTTTGTGTCCTCTTTGATTTCACTGAGCAGTGGTTTGTAGTTCTCCTTGAAGAGGTCCTTTACATCCCTTGTCAGTTGGATTCCTAGGTATTTTATTCTCTTTGAAGCAATTGTGAATGGAAGTTCATTCATGATTTGGCTCTCTGTTTGTCTGTTACTGGTGTATAAGAATGCTTGTGATTTTTGCACATTAATTTTGTATCCTGAAACTTTGCTGAATTTGCTTATCTGCATAAGGAGATTTTGGGCTGAGACAATGGGATTTTCTAAATATACAATCATGTCATCTGCAAAGAGGGACAGTTTGACTTCTTTTTTTCCTAACTGAATATCCTTTATTTCTTTCTCTTGCCTGATTGCCCTAGCCAGAACTTCCAACACTATGTTGAATAGGAGTGGTGAGAGAGGGCATCCCTGTCTTGTGCCATTTTTCAAAGGGAATGCTTCCAGTTTTTGCCCATTCAGTATTATATTGGCTGTGGGTTTTTCATAAATAGCTCTTATTATTTTGAGATACCTTCCATCAATACCAAATTTATTGAGCGTTTTTAGCATGAAGGGCTGTTGAATTTTATCAAAGGCCTTTTCTGCATCTATTGAGATAATCATGTGGTTTTTGTCTTTGGTTCTGTTTATATGCTGGATTACGTTTATTGATTTGCATATGTTGAAAAGTAAAGCACTCCTTGGCAAATGGAAAAGAACAGAAATTATAACAAACTGTCTCTCAGATCACAGTGCAATCAGACTAGAACTCAGGACTAAGAAACTCAATCAAAACTGCTCAACTTCATGGAAACTGAATAACCTGCTCCTGAATGACTACTGGGTACATAACGAAATGAAGGCAGAAATAAAGATGTTCTTTGAAACCAATGAGAACAAGGATACAACATACCAGAATCTCTGGGACACATTTAAAGCAGTGTGTAGAGGGAAATTTATAGCACTAAATGCCCACAAGAGAAAGCAGAAAAGATCTAAATTTGACACTCTAACATCACAATTAAAAGAACTAGAGAAGCAAGAGCAAACACATTCAAAAGCTAGCAGAAGGCAAGAAATAACTAAGATCAGAGCAGAACTGAAGGAGATAGAGACACAAAAAACCCTCCAAAAAATCAATGAATCCAGGAAAAGAAGGAAATTAAACTGTCCCTATTTCCAAATGTCATAATTGTCTATGTGGAAAATCCCAAGTATTCTACAAAACACTTGCTATAACTAATAAGTGAGATCGGTAACATTGCAGGACACAGGATGCTCATCAAAATAAAAATTACATTTCTAGGCCTGGTGTGGTGGCTCATGCCTGTAATCCCAGCACTTTGGGAGGCCAAGGCAGAAGGATCACTTACACCCAGGAGTTCAAGAACAGCCTGAGAAACAAAGGGAGACTGCATCTCTACAAAAAATAAAATAAAATAAAATAAAATAAAATAAAATAAAATAAAATAAAATAAATTAGCCAGGCATAGTGGTACATGTACATGGTCTCAGCATTTCAGGAGGCTAAAGCTGCAGGTTCACTTAGCTCTGGGAGGTGGAGGCTGCAGTGAGTCATGTTTGTGCTGCTGCACTCCAGACTAGGGAACAGAGCAAGACTCTGTCTCAAAAACAAACAAACAAAAAATACAATTCTACATACTAATAATGAATGTGTAGAAATAAATACTAAAAAATACAATATCATTCATTAAGCACATAAAAAATAAGATACTCAGGTATAAACTTAACAAAGAGGCATGCAGTGCATAGGATCTCTATGCAGAAAATCACAAAATGCTGATGAAATCAATAAAAGACCTAAGCTAATGAAGAAACAAAATGGACTGCTGGACTAGAAGACCAAATATAGTAAAGAAGTCAAACTTCCCCTTATTGATGAACTTATTTAACACAATATTTATCAAAGTCCCACCATGGGATTTGTAGATATAAAAAAGTTTATTCTACTATTTGTATGCAAAGTAACATGCCCCAGAACACCAAACTGGATAAAAACTGAAAAAAAAAAAACCCACATGAAGATATATCACAGTCAAACTACAGAAAACCAAAAATGAAAGGAAAATCTTGAGAGCAAGATGGCTGAATAGGAACAGCTCCAGTCTTCAACTCCCAGCGCGAGCGACACAGAAGACTGGTGATTTCTGCATTTTCAACTGAGGTACTGGGTTAATCTCACTAGGGAGTGCCAGACAATCGGTGCTGGTCAGCTGCTGGAGCCCGACCAGCGAGAGCTGAAGCAGGGCGAGGCATCGCCTCACCTGGGAAGCACGAGGAGAAAGGGAATCCCTTTTCCTAGCCAGGGGAACTGAGACACACAAGACCTGGAAAATCGGGTAACTCCCACCCCAATACTGCGATTTAAGCAAACAGGCACACCAGGAGATTATATCCCACACCAGGCCGGGAGGGTCCCACAACCATGGAGCCTTCCTCATTGCTAGCACAGCAATCTGCGATATCGCGGCAAAGCAGCAGCGAGGATGGGGGAGGGGCGCCCGCCATTGCTGAGGCTTCAGTAGGTAAACAAAGCCACTGGGAAGCTCGAACTGGGTGGAGCTCACAGCAGCTCAAGGAAATCTGCCTGTCTCTGTAGACTCCACCTCTGCAGACAGGGCACAGTAAACAACAAAAGCAGCAGAAACCTCTGCAGATGCAAACGACTCTGTCTGACAGCTTTGAAGAGTGCAGTGGATCTCCCAACACGGAGGTTGAGATCTGAGAAGGGACAGACTGCCTGCTCAAGTGGGTCCCTGACCCCTGAGTAGCCTAACTGGGAGACATCCCCCACTAGGGGCAGTCTGACACCCCACACCTCACAGGATGGAGTACACCCCTGAGAGGAAGCCACCAAAGCAAGAATCAGACAGGTACACTCGCTGTTAAGAACTATTCTATCTTCTGCAGCCTCCGCTGCTGACACCCAGGCAAACAGGGTCTGGAGTGGACCTCAAGCAATCTCCAACAGACCTACAGCTGAGGGTCCTGACTGTTAGAAGGAAAACTATCAAACAGGAAGGACACCTACACCAAAACCCCATCAGTACGTCACCATCATCATCAAAGACCAGTGGCAGATAAAACCACAAAGATGGGGAAAAAGCAGGGCAGAACAGCTGGAAATTCAAAAAATAAGAGTGCATCTCCCCCGGCAAAGGAGCGCAGCTCATCACCAGCAATGGATGAAAGCTGGACGGAGAATGACTTTGACGAGATGAGAGAAGAAGGCTTCAGTCCATCAAACGTCTCAAAGCTAAAGGAGGAATTACGTACCCAGCGCAAAGAAACTAAAAATCTTGAAAAAAAAAGTGGAAGAATTGATGGCTAGAGTAATTAATGCAGAGAAGGCCATAAACGAATGGACAGAGATGAAAACCATGACACACAAAATACGTGACAAATGCACAAGCTTCAGTAACCGACTCGATCAACTGGAAGAAAGAGTATCAGCGATTGAGGATCAAATGAATGAAATTAAGTGAGAAGAGAAATCAAAAGAAAAAAGAAGAAAAAGAAATGAACAAAGCCTGCAAGAAGTATGGGATTATATAAAAAGACCAAATCCACGTCTGATTGGGGTGCCTGAAAGTGAGGGGGAAAATGGAACCAAGTTGGAAAACACTCTTCAGGATATCATCCAGGAGAACTTCCCCAACCTAGGAGGGCAGGCCGACATTCAAATCCAGGAAATACAGAGAACGCCACAAAGATACTCCTCGAGAAGTGCAACTCCAAGACACATAATTGCCAGATGCACCAAAGCTGAAATGAAAGAAAAAATCTTAAGGGCAGCCAGAGAGAAAGGTCGGGTTACCCACAAAGGGAAACCCATCAGACTAACAGGAGATCTCTCGGCAGAAACTCTCCAAGCCAGAAGAGAGTGGGGGCCAATATTCAACATTCTTAAAGAAAAGAATTTTCAACCCAGAACTTCATATCCAGCCAAGCTAAGTTTCATTAGTGAAGGAGAAATAAAATCCTTTACAGATAAGCAAATGCTTAGAGATTTTGTCACCACCAGGCCTGCCTTACAAGAGACCCTGAAGGAAGCACTCAACATGGAAAGGAACAATCAGTACCAGCCATTGCAAAAACATGCCAAAATGTAAAGACCTTCGAGGCTAGGAAGAAACTGCATCAACTATCGAGCAAAATAACCAGTTAATATCATAATGGCAGGAACAAGTTCACACATAACAATATTAACCTTAAATGTAAATGGACTAAATGCTCCAATTAAAAGACACAGACTGGCAAACTGGATAAAGAATCAAGACCCATCAGTTTGCTGTATTCAGAAGACCCATCTCACACACAGAGACATACATAGGCTCAAAATAAAGGGATGGAGGAAGATCTACCAAGCAAATGGAAAACAAAAAAAAGCAGGGGTTGCAATCCTAGTCTCTGATAAAACAGACTTTAAACCATCAAAGATCAAAAGAGACAAAGAAGGCCATTACATAATGGTAAAGGGATCAATTCAACAGGAAGAGCTAACTATCCTAAATATATATGCACCCAATACAGGAGCACCCAGATTCATAAAGCAAGTCCTTAGAGACTTACAAAGAGACTTAGACTGCCATACAATAATAATGGGAGACTTCAACACTCCACTGTCAACATTAGACAGATCAACGAGACAGAAAGTTAACAAGGATATCCAGGAATTGAACTCATCTCTGCAGCAAGCAGACCTAATACACATCTACAGAATTCTCCACCCCAAATCAACAGAATATACATTCTTCTCAGCACCACATCACACTTATTCCAAAGTTGATCACATAATTGGAAGTAAAGCACTCCTCAGCAAATGTACAAGAACAGAAATTATAACAAACTGTCTCTCAGACCACAGTGCAATCAAACTAGAACTCAGGACTAAGAAACTCAATCAAAACCGCTCAACTACATGGAAACTGAATAACCTGCTCCAGAATGACTACTGGGTACACAACGAAATGTAGACAGAAATAAAGATGTTCTTTGAAACCAATGAGAACAAAGATACAACATACCAGAACTTCTGGGACACATTTAAAGCAGTGTGTAGAGGGAAATTTATAGCACTAAATACCCACAAGAGAAAGCAGGAAAGATCTAAAATTGACACTCTAACATCACAATTAAAAGAACTAGAGAAGCAAGAGCAAACGCATTCAAAAGCTAGCAGAAGGCAAGAAATCACTAAGATCAGAGCAGAACTGAAGGAGATAGAGACACAAAAAACCCTCCAAAAAATCAATGAATCCAGGAGTTGGTTTTTTGAAAAGATCAACAAAATTGACAGACCGCTAACAAGACGAATAAAGAAGAAAAGAGAGAAGAATCAAATAGACGCAATAAAAAGTGATAAAAGGAATATCACCACCGACCCCACAGAAATACAAACTACCATCAGAGAATACTATAAACACCTCTATGTAAATAAACTAGAAAATCTAGAAGAAATGGATAATTTCCTGGACAGTTACACTCTCCCAAGACTAAACCAGGAAGAAGTTGAATCCCTGAATAGACCAGTAGCAGGCTCTGAAATTGAGGCAACAATTAATAGCCTACCAACCAAAAAAAGTCCAGGACCAGATGGATTCACAGCTGAATTCTACCAGAGGTACAAGGAGGAGTTGGTACTATTCCTTCTGAAACTATTCCAATCAATAGAAAAAGAGGGAATCCTCCCTAACTCATTTTATGAGGCCAACATCATCCTGATACCAAAGCCTGGCAGAGACACAACAAAAAAAGAGAATTTTAGACCAATATCCTTGATGAACATTGATGCAAAAATCCTCAATAAAATACTGGCAAACCGGATCCAGCAGCACATCAAAAAGCTTATCCACCATGATCAAGTGGGCTTCATCCCTGGGATGCAAGGCTGGTTCAACATATGCAAATCAATAAATGTAATCCAGCATATAAAGAGAACCAAAGACAAAACCCACATGATTATCTCAATAGATGCAGAAAAGGCCTTTGACAACATTCAACAGCCCTTCATGCTAAAAATGCTCAATAAATTTGGTATTGATGGAATGTATCTCAAAATAATAAGAGCTATTTATGACAAACTTACAACCAATATCATACTGAATGGGCAAAAACTGGAAAAATTCCCTTTGAAAACTGGCACAAGACAGGGATGCCCTCTCTCACCACTCCTATTCAACATAGTGTTGGAAGTTCTGGCTAGGGCAATCAGGCAAGAGAAAGAAATAAATGGTATTCAGTTAGGAAAAGAAGAAGTCAAATTGTCCCTGTTTGCAGATGACATAATTGTATATTTAGAAAACCCCATTGTCTCAGCCCAAAATCTCCTTAAGCTGATAAGCAACTTCAGCAAAGTCTCAGGATACAAAATCAATGTGCAAAAATGACAAGGATTCTTATACACCAGTAACAGACAGAGAGCCAAATCATGAATGAACTTCCATTCACAATTGCTTCAAAGAGAATAAAATATCTAGGAATCCAACTTAAAAGGGATATAAAGGACCTCTTCAAGGAGAACTACAAACCACTACTCAGTGAAATAAAAGAGGACATAAACAAATGGAAGAACATACCATGCTCATGGATAGGAAGAATCAATATCGTGAAAATGGCCATACTGCCCAAGGTTATTTATAGATTCAATGCCATCCCCATCAAGCTACCAATGACTTTCTTCACAGAAATGGAAAAAACTGCTTTAAAGTTCATATGGAACCATAAAGGAGCCCGCATATCCAAGACAATCCTAAGTCAAAAGAACAAAGCTGGAGGCATCACGCTACCTGACTTCAAACTATACTACCAGGCTACAGTAACCAAAACAGCATGGTACTGGTACCAAAACAGAGATATAGACCAATGGAACAGAATAGAGTCCTCAGAAATAATATCACACATCTACAGCCAACTGATCTTTGATAAACCTGAGAAAAACAAGAAATGGGGAAAGGATTCCGTATTTAATAAATGGTGCTGGGATAATTGGCTAGCCATAAGTAGAAAGCTGAAACTGGATCCCTTCCTTACTCCTTATACGAAAATTAATTCAAGATGGATTAGAGACTTAAATGTTAGACCTAATATCATAAAAACCCTAGAAGAAAACCTAGGTATAACCATTCAGGACATAGGCATGGGCAAGGACTTCATGTCTAAAACACCAAAAACAATGGCAACAAAAGCCAAAATTGACAAATGGGTTCTAATTAAACTAAAGAGCTTCTGCACAGCAAAAGAAACTACCATCAGAGTGAACAGGGAACCTACAGAATGGGAGAACATTTTTGCAATCTACTCATGAGACAAAGGGCTAATATCCAGAACCTACAAGGAACTCAAACAAATTTACAAGAAAAAAACAAACAACCCCATCAAAAAGTGGGCAAAGGATATGAACAGACATTTCTCAAAG